>NC_065510.1:1637345-1644394 GCF_006386435.1 Epinephelus moara | reverse complement strand
GGTCTTTGTGGAAAAAAAGCTTGTTTAGTGGACTAACTTTGCACTTGAAGGTTGCCCGTTCATTTACGTTTTAACAGGCCTGACGTTACTAGGCGCCCCGGCTGTATCTAGGCTAACGGCTAACATGCTAACTATTATTTTTATGTCACTAGTCACTTGAAACAAATTTAGGACGATAGGAGACAGGTTGAAATAAACCGAAATTTCCCTTTAACAGCACCAGTTCTGCAAATCAACACTCCAAACAGAAAGCCAGGGGTTTCAGCGTTACTATATGCATCAACACTCCAAACAGAAAGCCAGGGGTTTCAGCGTTACTATATGCATGGTTTGATATCAACATAGATAAGCGTCTGAGAGAGAATGTATTTATGATTTACATGAACAGACTCAGGGCTGTAATCACCTATTTAATACTGGGGAGGCAGTTTTGAGCGATGCCTCCTGAGAGCCGACCCTACAGGGAGGTCCAGGGGGAACTCCCCTCAGGATAAACTTTTAGAAACTCAACAACTAAACCATTTTTGAAACAAAAATCTTAAAGTTTTAAATACTAAGAGCCATTTGAGAAAGTCAACATATTTAGATCTAGAAACACAATGAGTTTTTTTGACGTATTACACTGTACCATGATAATTTAAATTAGCTTTGTTATGACATACTAACACTTTACAACAACGATATCAGTCAACAGTGATGGAATCTACATAATACTCATATTACATTCTAGTTTGCCATTTTTGAATACATTTAAGAAATAAAATAGAGACAGTACAGTGTCTGACTTTGATTGTACCCACAGCAGTTGAAGAACAGCTTCTGTTGGGGTACGGCAACACCACTCGGACAAACCACAGGCAGAACTGCAAAACATATTATTAGAACCAGTAGTAATAATAGTGATAATGATAAAGATTACATTTGCTAATGGTTATTTCAGATGACGGTGCGTGGTTGCCTATTGTAGCATAGCATAACAATTCAATCAATATATTGGGGCGATCCTGATCATAATTGAACCCCCCACTGCCTACAACTGACCCTTTAAAATCAGATTCTGGAACACACCAGCAGGCAGTGACCAGAGGCATTACATTGTTTGTGTGTGTATTCAGTTGGTTTGAAATCATCTTGACAGGAAGTGGATTTCTGTGTGTCTCTGCTTTGCGGATGTTAACTTGTACCCATGACACTACCTTGAGTTGTGTGTGAAGGGTGTGTTATATACGTACAGTACATGTGTACCAGTGTGTGTGTGTGTGTACCTGTATGTGTGTGCCAGGTGTTGTGGGGTCGAGTTTCCTCTGGACTGAACTTGATGCTGTAACTTAGTCCAGTGAATCAGCTAATGAGCGTGTTGGACATGTAATTAGCTTTAGAGACATGTAATAATGATGGCAGCCCTCCATCTGACACTTCATTAATGCAAGTGTGTGTGTGTGTGTGTGTCAGGTTTAACGCTATAGATACGCACAGGAAAGACGTCCTTTACTGTCCCGTCCATCCTGGGTTTTGTTTCTTTACCTTAATATTCTTAATGGGGTCACAGTAACAGTTCAGTCCCAACATTTCTTCTCACAGCTTCTTGGTTCCTCTGTGAACACTATGTAAAATAAATTGTGAAATTCAAGTCAATATTTCAATCTAATACAAGAAAAATGTGTTACTAAACAAACTTAGACCTGAGTCACTGAAACAGTTAGCTAAAGCTGCCATGTGACAAACAGGATAAAACAGTGTGTGTTATAATATTTAAATATTTTTTGATGGGCCCTTGTGCATGCTATTGGGCACATATCGTCTTGTCACATGGTCAAACAGAGACTTAAAGCTGGGTAACATCAGCATATATATTACCCAGCAATCATCACTGCATCTGTATGACAAAAAATACCAAAGAAGATAAGAAGAGGAGGACAAAATCTGTGCAATCCTGGACAGTCCTTCTCACCCTCTGCACAACAAGCTGTGGCTGATGGGCAGCTCATTCAGCCAGTGGACTATCCCACCCAGGAGCAGAACTGAATGATTCAAACGCTCTTTTGTGCCCACCGCCATCAGACTGTACAACAACGGTTTGGCTTAAGCAACATCCAGCTCTAAACTGACTTATTTTGCATCCATCCAACATGACACTTTATCTGCCACCTGTCACTTTATTTCATTCAACACTCTGTCTGCCATTTTTAGTCACTTCATTCATCTGATGTAGCAATTTTATTTTATCTTTTATTTATCTATTATTATCTTTAAGTTTTACATTTTATTTCTTTTCTTTAATCTTATTCTATTTAATGTCCTTTGATTTTGTCTTGTGCTGCTGTGATACTTGAATTTCCCCCCTGGGGATCAATAAAGTATATCTTATCTTATCTTATCTTATCTTAAGAAATTATTAATTTAATATAATCCTTTTATAGCTTATTTAACATTTATGTAGGATAAGCATATAATTTTGTTACAGATGCTGCTGACTATTTTACAACAACAACAAAAAAACATGACAGATGGTAGCAAATTTCACCTTTTTGAATTTAATTAATGTTCTTCTTTGAATATATTTCTAAGGCAGCAATCACTGATAAGGTCCCATTCTCCCACCAACACATTGTTGGAGGGCCCACTCTCTCTCTATGGGCCCCCCCACCTCACAGGCCCCAGTCCAACCACACTGCCCACACTGTCTGTATTTACGCCCCTGGATGTCACCCAATGGTTTGTGGACTCCTGTTTTGAAGCCTGAAGTTTGTCATATTGGCCTCACCACCTTGGATTTTTGGAGCTAAAAGTGACGATATGTGGACCAGAATGTCAAGCTAACCCCGACGCTAGCAGCTAGCTTGGTTGTGCATTCAGAGCTAACATTCTAATACAAATTTTTGTTCGCAAAAATAGGATAAAAACCATTAAAAAAAAGTGTATTTACAGGAAAACCTGAACATTCGACTATATAGAGGGTCTTATAGTACAATCAAACACTAGCAAGACTTTTTTAGGCGACCAAAATGTTACAGCTGACTTTCAGACACTGACAGCTATGCTCAGACTCTGTGAATCTGGGGTTATGTCATAGTCACGTTACCAAGCCAACATTGTCTCTGTGGTCAGTGGAGGGCACCCACCTGTCACTCAGAGCAGCCACACCCTTAATTATGCATAACTTTAAGCCTTAATGAAAATTTAAAAGGGTGAGTTATATAACCATGACTCTTTGAGATATTGTTTTGTTTTCATCCAATCATGTGTTGACCATATCTGGATTTAGAAACTGCAGAATATTAATGTTTTAAAAACGTGCGGTATTTGAGAATTCAGTCATGAGAAATGTGATAGGTAAGAGTTTTACATGTATAAATTCACATGCTCTCCTGGAGGTATCATTAGAAGAGTTTTTTTTGGTCATGCTCCATGTATGTTTCATCTGGCAGCAGGTTGTGTATGACCTTGTTGACCTGCGCTGGATTAAGCAGCTAATATATCTGTAGAATGATTCTGCAGGTCTAATCATNAAATTCACATGCTCTCCTGGAGGTATCATTAGAAGAGTTTTTTTTGGTCATGCTCCATGTATGTTTAGCATGTTATGTATGCCGTGTGTGCGTGTATGTGTGTTCATCTGGCAGCAGGTTGTGTATGACCTTGTTGACCTGCGCTGGATTAAGCAGCTAATATATCTGACCTTGTTGACCTGCGCTGGATTAAGCAGCTAATATATCTGTGGAATGATTCTGCAGGTCTAATCATAGCAGAGGTAAGGTGTCTGCTACACGCACACACACACACACACACACACACACACACACACACACACACACACACACACACACACACAGGAGCTGTATAGTTTGAGGTCTTGACAGGAACCAGTAGTCTTGCAGTGCTGATGGTTTGATTGACATGTTTGCCAGTATAGAGTGGGCGGGGCTTAATACACACACACACACACACACACACACACACATTCTCCAGTTCTTTACCCACACCCTAAAATAGTCTCTGGCCTAACGGAGAAAGAATAACACACTCACACACACCTCAGCAATGCAAGAGGGCTCACGTCATGTACAGGCCTGTCCTCGCTGCTCCCTGTGTGCTTGTGTATATGTGTGTGTGTGTGTTGGCCAGCAGATCAGAGAGCTGGAAACATGACTTGAAGCTCTCTCTCTCACTGCATCTGAGCGGTGACAGGAATGTCAGGAAGTGTCGGCCGTGTTCTGACGCTGTGATGTGACGGTATGTAGCCGTCCTGAGTCACATTTCATTCTGCCACACAGAGCTGCGTGTCTCTGTTGTAGTTTGCCAGTCGCCTTTCTGCAGGATGGAAGCAGCCAAAAATATTACAAGCTGATATTTCCTTATTTGCACAGCACAGTACACATGAATGATCAGTATGTCTGCCCGTCAGAGCTGAGGTAACCCTGAATCACACTGTTGTCAAATATCAAAGAATTCATCATGTGACTCAGCAGTGTGTACGGCCCTCACATGCCTGTATGCACTCCTGACAACATGTGGGCATGCTCCTGAGGAGTCGGCGGATGGTGTCCTGGAGGATCTTCTCCAAGACCTGGATCTGAGCTTCAGTGAGCCCCTGGACAGTCTGTGGCGGTACCTGGTGGTGTCAGATGCGCTGATATGTAACGTCCCATAGGTGCTCAATTGGATTTAGGTCAGGGGAATAAGAGGGCCGGCCAATGGCATCAGTGTCTTCATCATCCAGGAACTGCCTGCATACTCTGGCCACATAAGGCCGGGCATTGCCCTGCACCAGGAGGAACCCAGGGCCCTCTGCACCAGGAGGAACCCAGGGCCCTCTGCACCAGGAGGAACCCAGGGCCCTCTGCACCAGCGTAAGGTCCGACAATCGCTCTGAGGATTTCATCCCGGTACTTAACAGCAGTCAGGGTACTGTTGGCTATGACATGGAGGTCTGTACGACAGTCCAAGGATATACCTCCTCAGACCATCACTGACCCACCGTCAAACTGTTCATGCTGAATGATGGTACAGGCAGCGGAACAGTCACCACGGCGTCTCCAGACTCTTCTACCCCCGTCACCTGAACCTGCTCTTATCTGTGATGGACCTGCCATTTCTGGTGTTCGCTGGCGACTGCCAATCGAGCTGCACGGTGCTGGGCTGTGAGCATAGGTCCCACTAAAGGGTGTTGGGTCCATGCCACCAAAAACACGCACACGCACACGCTCATATATATATATCTATATAAAATATTACAAAATTATCATCAGGTGTGGCATGTCACATGACTGGCTCAGGCAGCACTATGAATATTTAAGATGGCGACTACCTGCCACATATCAGAAGTCTGAGGAGGAGCCATGTGGCTCGAAACTTTGCTCTGTGTTAAAATCCTTCTTAACGGGAGCTACTTGGTGTGCAGATTTATTAGTCCATTCTCTTCCAATGACAGCCCCAGACTTAAAGGCTGTGTTCAGACCAACTTTAACCCTGCCTGAAAAAATGCATCTTCCTCGTTCATTTCAATGAGGGCAATCCAGCGACAGAGGTGCCAACACATGGGGCCCCAACAAAGAAAAGCAGGGTTGTCTGCCAAAAGAAACATGTACATGCCTGGCAGATTATTTTGTCATGTGAACATATTTCTACTGTTTACCTTGCAATTGTCGCAGTGAAAGATAAAATAAGTACTGCGTAATAACTTTCCAGGATTGTAAAATCCCATCTCATAGGATTATAAACGGTTTTGCAGTGTTTTGGTGTCTGACAAGCCTTAAAATTCACTTAGTTCATGTCTCACTTAGTTCATGTCTCACCTGCACCTGGAGCAGCACATCCTCACCAACACAACTGAAGTCCAGTTGGGAGAAACTCACAAAATATCTTGTTGAGCAGTTTTTTTTCTGTAATTAATTCAGGAAAAGAAAAATGTCCACTTAAAACTCACAATGTCAAAGTGTCTGTGTAACACAGCCTGCAGCAGTGTGAGGAGGGAGGTTGTCCTTCAGCTGCCTGAGACAACATGCATCCACCCTCTCTGAGCAAGACACTGAGCTTCTTCCAGCTCCTGGTTTGCTGCTCTGTACCTGACCTTGACCTTTGACCTCCACATGGAGCAAACTCCCCTCATTTGAAATCACTAAAATCTTACACTACATTAAATCAGAGCACAAATTTACATCTCACTCCTCCTTCTTCTCCTCAGTCTCCAAGCTTTTCCGTCTGTTTAATGGATCATTTCCCCGTCGACTCTCTGCTGGAGGAGAAAAATGTCCCGACACTTCCTGCTCCCCTGGACCGAGCTCAGGCACCTGGGAGCTCAGCTGTCGCAGGATGTGGGAAACCGCAGGACTCCCTCAGGATTTACCAGATACATACACACACACAGAGCCAGCAGGTGTGTAGCAGCCAAGAGGGCTGCAGTGTTGATAGTAGTCGGCGTGTTTGTGCTGCTGCTCTTGAGATCAAGCAGGGAGTCTAATTTCTGCTGAGGTGTTTTTTTATGGTGCAAAATATTTTGGAACAGAATGCATAAGGTATTGGAAACACAACAAGGGGCAAAGTGTAGGGCTGCGAAAGACGTATTCTTTGATTCATCTTTATATTTTCCCTTTTTCTGTCAGTCTTTTTGTTCTTTTTATCAATGACGTGTTCAGCTATTAACTGAAGTTTTACGATAATTTTGTTATCGATGCTACTGACTGTTTTACAGAAAAACCAAACAAACAAACAAGGGCATATACAGAAAATGTCACCTTTTTGATTTGAGTTTGTTTTTTGTTATAAGCAAAACAAGCCCGAAAAAGGCACTAAGAACGGCGTCGTCAAGCATCTTGTTATCCGAGGACTACAGTGTTTTCTTCCGGTAAATGTAAACACGTAACATCCGCCCCGCCCCGCCCCCTATCCAATCAGAAACCTTCCCTGCCCCAAACCTTGCGCAGACCTGAATAAAGGCGATTAAACTGATCTCCCATGTAAACCCTCATTCGGAATGAGTATTTCCCATGTAAACTACCTGGAAAGACTTTAATTCTGAATGATTTCATTCAGATTTATTTCATTCCGAA
>NC_065510.1:1551904-1637037 GCF_006386435.1 Epinephelus moara | reverse complement strand
TATTAATATCTGGCAGTATACATGTGTGACAATAATCATATGTGTATAATAACAGTAGAAGTATGACTAATGACTAATGAAAACAGCAGCAGCAGGAGGCATCTGGCAGGACCACAGCAGCAGCACAACCACAAACGTCACACTGTCCAGGCACCGCTGCGATATGAGTTAATCTGAGAGACAGTGGAGCACAAAGGCTCCGGAGAAGAAGCCGAGTTATTGACATGCAGTATGGCCGAGTTAGCAAGATGCAGTAACAGGACATGAGAGAGAGAGAGAGAGAGAGAGAGAGAGAGAGAGAGTCTTAAGTCTAAACTAGCTACTGCTTGACACTGGACAACATCCACATACAGTACATATTACCCAGCAATCATCANGGTACAAGGCAAGCCTGAGCCAGCCCTAACTATAAGCTTTATCAAAGAGGAAAGTCTTAAGTCTAAACTAGCTACTGCTTGACACTGGACAACATCCACATACAGTACATATTACCCAGCAATCATCAGCGCAAATCTGTATATGACAAAACTACCAAATAAAATGACAAAGTATTCATTCGGTTAAATATTTTTTATAGTTTATGTAAGGTAAATATATCACTTTATTGTAGAATAGATTGATACTGAGTCTGCTCTCTCTATAGGCAACGAAACATAAGAACTGTTTTTAAAAAAACTATTTAGCACAATGCAAGAGAAGAAGACAAACACACAGAAAACTTAAAGATTCTCTGTTTCACTGCAGGTTTACAGCACGATGGATAAAAGTAAAGCTCAGTCTGGGTGATTTCCACCTGTGGTTTCAGATCAGGCTTTTGAAGGCAGAACAGTGTTTGTGGTGAATCAAGTGTCTTTACAGAGGATGAGTTCAGTTCCCAGTTTGTCACCTTTTATTCCACAAAGAACGTTAATCCCTGATGCACCATCTCTGTCAGTGGATATCTTAATGGAAAATCCACATTGGACCGAGCATAAAGAAAAACACTAAGCTCCGAACTTTATTTACTGGCTGAATATTGTGTGGTAAGCAGAGAAGCAGTGAGGAAATCTGAGGTTTGTTTTGGGACATGATGAATAAATACCAGTGATGTTGACAGACTGAACTATTTAGTGGCTTAAAACCATTTGATTTGTTTATGTAGCAGCAACATGTTTAATGACACTCCTCTATTATATGGTTATCACAACAAAATATTAGGTTGCTTATAAATATGCATGCACTGGGGCAGTTTGCAGACGAGTGCGAAGCGGTTGTGATAAGAGTCAGCACCTCCAAATCTGAGGTCATGATTCTCTGCCGGAAACCGGTGGTTTGCCCTCTCTGGGTTGGGGGAGGGTTACTGCCTCAAGCAAGGGAGTTCAAGTATCTCAGGGTCTTGTTTCTGAGTGAGGGTAGAATGGAGCGTGAAATGGATCGGCGGTTTGGTGCAGCTATTGCGATGATGCGAGCGCTGCGCCGGACTGTCGTGGTGAAGAGGGAGCTGAGCCACAAGGCAAAGCTTTTGATTTACTGGTCCATCTACGTCCCAACCCTCACCTATGGTCATGAGCTCTGGGTAGTGACCAAAAGAATGAAATCGCGGATACAAGCAGCAGAATTGAGTTTCGTCCGTGGAGTGTCTGGGCTCAGCCTTAGAGATAGGGGGAGGAGCTTGGACATCTGGAGGGAGCTCGGAGTAGAGCCGCTGCTCCTTTGCGTCGAAAGGGGTCAGTTGAGGTGGTTCAGGCATCTGATCAGGATGCGTCCTCGGCACCTCTTGTTAGAGGTATTTTCAGGCACGTCCCACTGGTAGGAGGCTCCGGGCAGACCCAGAACACACTGGAGGGATTACATATCTCATCTGGCCTGGGAACACCTCGGGGTCCCCCAGGAGGAGCTGGAAAGCGTTGCTGAGGAGAGGGACATCTGGGGTGCTTTGCTTGGCCTGCTGCGCAACGACCCGGCCTCGGATAAGCAGATGAAAATGGATGGATGGATGGACTCTGATTGGTTGAATTCATGTCATGCCCAAAACACATTTAGACAGGGCCCAGTAACTCCGGTTCTGTTGCATTGCTTTTCATACTTAAAAAAAAAATCTTTCCTTTAACGTTGGCTTTATACTTAAGCAGGGTTTGTTGTGACTGTAAGTCATTGCATGAACATCTTCCCCACCTTTATAATGCTGAAATGTTTTCCCGCGTGATTTATCTCAGATATAAATCCCTCTTTCTTCTTTTCTTGTTCAAACAGGTGGCGTCCTGCAGCGTCTCTGCTGGACAAACTCTGTCCCGTCCGGTTTTAAACCTCCCTAATACTCCATATGTTTACTGCCTCGTTGGTATGAATGAAACCAGAAGCTATGTCAAGCGCCCCTGTGACCAGCATCGAAGGTCAGGGAGGGGTCGCTGCTGTCATCAGCACAGAGATGGGAAACTATTATTGGAGCTATTGTGGAGTAGCTATAACTCATGTGAAAGGAAGTTGTCTTGTTGTGTATATGTGTGTGTATCTGCATGTTCTAATGACAGTACGTTTATACAAATCTATCTATAGACTCCATGTTGTTTTTGATTGATTGTGCTGCAGTGGCACTTTAAAACTCCCATGTATCCTCACTGCTGCGCGCTGAAATACACAGAATAATGAGCTGAGACAACCAATGATGATTGATCATTTATATTTCCTTTCTTTTAAGCCTGGTTTACTTGATTAATTCAGAAGGTTAGAAGCTTTAAATCTGTGTTATTTAATAAGAAGCATTCAACACAAAACGTGGTGATGAATCTGCATATAGATAATATAAAGTTTTTATGTGAGTGTGTGTCGGTGAATTCGTGTTTGTGTGTGTCCCTGTGCTCTGATGCGGCCTTGTGACCTCGCAGGGAGTAAACAGTGTTTCAGAGGGATGGACTCAGGCTGTTGCTCTCTCCCCCTGTGGCGTCGCCGTCAAAATGACAATCTGTTATTGGGAGAGACCGTGCGGCTCCTCCATCACACGCCAACTCTGTAAATAAAGAGCCGCAGAGCCGAGCTTTGGGCCTGGACGCTGCGTTTTTTTGGACCAGAAAATGCTTTTCTCAAAAATGTTTGGGGACAGTAAACTACACATAAAAATATATGGGGCCAATGTGTCCCACATAAACACACACACATACTGATGATGGCACACAGATATTTGCAGCTGCAGCCCTGCCTGCGGATGCAGCACAGCAGGCTCCAAGGTCTCTGAGGCAAAACACAACACTCACCAACAACTGTGGTAAAAAACTGACACCAGCAGGACACCGTCACTCCCCACATACTGGAACTGGTCCCAGTTTGTGGTGCCCACTTACAGTTTGCCATCTTCATGTGGTTTCTACACAGAAAACACACACAGGTTAAGTTTCCCTACTCTATTAATATGACATATTGTGTATCAGCTTGTTCCAGCTCTTCATGAAGCTATTTGATATTCAAATATTCAAGTTCTTTAACCCGTTTATATCCCCCACTCTTTCCAAGGAACATAACTTTATATGATTACTGTCATCTGACTTCAACCAAATGCACAAACTTATTGGATCAGATGTCTATGAGCCAATCACAGTGTTCCACATCATCAAAAGTGGACTGCAGTAGAGCCACGCCCCCTTTGGAACAAGCATGGCCGACCATGAGGCAAGGAGGAAGCACATGGTTAACAGTGATGGGCTCTTTACTCTAAAAATGTAATGTACCACTCATTACTTGTTACTCTTTTCAAGAATAATAATATTACTTTACTTATTACTCCCTGCCAACATGATAGTACTTTTCTGTTACACCAGTAATTGCATATCTCCCCAAAATTCAGATGTGTGCCTCGATGTGAATGTCAGGGTAATCACCAGTGAGTGTAGCTAAGGCTAGATAGCTTTTTTTTACCTGGGGGTTTTCAGTTACCTGTGATCAGTATTTTCTCGAGGCTCTGCGGCCGCAGAGGGCTCATCTTTGGTGGGGTGTATTTCCTGGAGCTTTACGTTGTCGTGCTGTCGGTTTTAGTAGCCGAAGTGTTTCAGAGCAGAGGTTTGAGGGTGTTTTTTTTTTTTTTTTTGCAGTGGAAAGAGCTTTAGCACATCTACCTGCAGCAACAGTGTTCTTGTCATCTTTCCCCCCCCCGGCAAAATCAAAGTAATGGGATTGATTCTAGCCGCTGAAGTAAGAGTTTCCATCTTCAAAACCAGTTTGCTGATTTGTGACATGCCTGTGCAGCGCAACGATTACAAAAGTGAGTCCGCTGATGTGATGTTGTATTTTAAGTCAGTAGTGATGTCATAACAAAAGTCACCTTTAACAAGTTGTTTGGTTTTGGGGGTAACTGTAATAATATTAGTTACACTTCTTGTCACTGGAAAAAGTAATATTATTACTGTAACGTGCTACAGTAATAATATTACTTTTTACTGCCCAACACAGATGGTTAATAAAGTTCATTGTTTATTGTTTATTAAATAAATCCCCAGTAGCTGACGCCTTGGTGACCACTAGTCTTCCTGGGGTTCATAAAAGACACAAAACATAACAGACATAAATATAATGGACAAAAACATAATACAAAATACAAACAGACATAAAACTAATACATACAGTCACGTAAAAACCCTGCATGAGTCATGCTATTAAAATTATACATTCATGTATACCTAAACAAGAGTTATACAGGCAAATTCATTTAATTATGGCATCGATACCAACAGTATACATTTATATTTAATCATTTCATTGGAAAGAAGAAGAAAAGATAAAACAGAACAAAAGTCAAATTATTTTTAACTTTGTTTCATAATTTGTGTTTAAGCTGTTTTTAAAGTAAACATGAGCTGTTTTATCACTTATACATGTCAAAGAATCATTTATAGCTTATGAAATTTATAGCTTTTACCCAGGAATTTTCAAAAATATTCATTGGAATGGACGGGATAATGATAAAATGAACTTATAATACCTCCTGTTGATGATGTGCACAGAATATTTGTGTCAGGAGGTTTTGAACAACTGTTTTACTGATACTGAAGAAATTAAGGATATTTTGAGTTATGATGACAAATACAATATATATATATATATATATATGCAATGTGGGTTAAAGCATGACTTTATTCATTGATATGGGTTAGCAATTTAGGAAAAATAAATACATTCATGTTTTTTGGTTTAAAAAAGGTGTGTTAAAATCATTTATTGTCATTTTTACTATTAGGTGATTTCTGCTTTCAGATTATGGTTCCACTGGAATGGACTGAAAAAAATAACAGAAAATGAAGTATCATAGTTTATTTTGTGAGTAATGTCAATATAAAAGGACATTTAAAACAGTTTAAAACATGTACTGATTCATAGAGTTATAAAACTATAAATCATAAAATCAAGTAAGATTTTAAAAGAGTTGCAGCCAAGTAGGAATAAAAAGCATAAATAGAAAGAGTTTCAGACCTGTATCAGGAGAGTCAGAGCTAGTTAAAGACTAAACTGAACAGATATGTTTTTAGCTTTCTTTTTAAAATATTTAGCGAGCTAGCTTCCCTGATATCTATCTATAGATAGTGTGTTCCATGGCTTTGGGGCGTCATTGACAAAGGCTGCATCCCCATTATGATATTGTTTTTGTGTTTGGAACATAACTGGGTTTGGAATGAGTTAAAACTGCACTTTTCCATCGAATGAAAATATTCCATATGTCTTATACATCATTTTATTATAATTATTCCCCCAAAATCAGCTGGAGATGTTTGGTGTCTTTGGATATATAGGGATCTAGTTAATCTTTTCTTTCTTATCTTCTGTTTTGAATCTTCTACGTCTTGCCATACATGTCCCCTCTTTTAACATCTGTCTCAGGAATGGTCTAAAATTATTCAGTGACTACATTTAAAAGTTATTCACAAGTTTTGCAAAGGTGATGGGACATAATGTGCAATATCATGGACGTAACTGTGAACACTTACACTTACCTGTACTTTAGATTTGATACTGGACACACATATTTGCAACTCAGCAAGATCCTTACTGTTTTTGGCTTTGCATATATTCTGTATATTTTGGATTTGCACCTTATTGTTATTTTATATTTTTATATTTACACTCTGTATATCTGTTTTAAAAAGTGCTTTATGTATATATTTTTTAAAAATTATTATTTATATTTGCACCCATCCCTACTTTGCATTACAACTGCATCTTATCTTATGCTTGTTGGAGAGCTGCATGAATTCTTACTTTTCATTTTCTTACTTTTTTCATTTGTTTATTGTATGTTTGTGTTTTTCTTTCATTGGACAAAATATGTATCTCTTTTGTGCTTTAGTGTTCATTATATACTGATTTAAATTTTACATGAAAAAAATGCTCTGACGTGTGTTATACTGATGACTTGTAATGCTCCTGTGGACTGATGCTGGAGTTGCCCTCTTCCTGCCATGATACAGACTTCACCTGCTGCAGGATTTTATCTGCATCTTCATCAGTAGTGGTAGGAAGGATCATCTTCAGCTTCTGTTCTGTTCTGACTCTTTGTCATACATGTTGAAGTGTGAGAGGATTTTATGTTCCCCCTATGAATGCCTTCTCCTGCTGAGTTTTAAATGGAGACGCCCTCTAGTGGACAGAATCTGCAGAATCCTGTTGACGCTGGTGTTGGGTGCTTTTGCAGTGTCTCAGTTTTTCATGCCAAGTTCAGGATAAACATAGCCCCCCCCCCCCACACACACACACACACACACACACATACACACACACGATCCAGTTCCCATCAGCTGCTGGCGAGGCCTTGTCAGTTCCTCCAAGAAAGTGGCCCTGAAGACCCAAAAATAGGAGCTGACTGTTCCCTGAGTCGGGCCATCTTGCAGTCCAGTAACCTTGACAGCAACCGGTTGGGATGGCAACAATGAGGCCATCATTCAGCCGAGTGTTGACGCCGCCCATTGGACAGTTCAGGGATACCAGTCGCTGCGGACGAGTTTTGGCCGTGTGTTCAGTGACTCAAAGACTGGCATCTGGTCTGGCTTCACTGCAGAGATACTGTGACTTCACAGCAAATATTTACTGTTGGCGAAGAATATCACTCTCACTTTAAAAATGCACTTTCGGTACTTTAAAGTATTTTAAAGTGCTTGATATTGCTTTTCATATCTTGTTCCTGGTGTTTAAAATCTGACGAAGAACCTGATCAACACTATAGTCCTGTCCTGCTTCAGGATCTTGCTGCCCGCTGCAGAGCTGGAGAGCTTCTTCATGTTTTTGGTGGGAAGCAGGTGGACTGGAGCAGCTCTTAGACAGCAGAGAGGAAGCAGCAGGTAACCAGTACGGCTAATTAGTTAATGGAAAGTGGACAGAATGAGGATGAGAGCTTCCCTGAACAAACATTCGAAGAGATTATTAAATATGCCTGATTTAAGTATTGTTGTCTGTCAGCAGATTCAAACTGGCATCCTTCAATTAACCACTTCTTTTGCCTCAAACCACCACCACTAGCTTCGCTCTCTGTGCTGTCTTCAAGCGCTCCTCTTCCCGTCTTGTCTCCTCTCTGCTGTCGGGGTGAGCCCTGATGACAGGACAGGCCTCTGGTCAAACAAACAGCAGACATGCTGCTGCTAAAGGCCGTCAGTCAACAGTCCCCTCCCACTTTGACTTCTGACCCTGTCCACCTCCTCCTCCTCCTCCACCGCCTCCTCACAGATCCAGGTCCTGTTTGTTGATGTGTACGCAGCGGCACGGATCACTTCCTGTCAGAGATCACCCAGACTCAACACAGACAAGAAGGCAGAGAATGTACTGACACATACAGTACACACAGACACCCACACACACGAGCCACAACCTAAACTTTCAGTAAGGTCTTGATCTCGGCTTAGCAGTGTAAATTACCGTGTTGACAAGTTGTTGTGCACACACATTTGACAGAGGAGGAAATGAGACCATTGCTCACTGACAAACCACACGCCATTAACTGTCAATGGCGGCACGTCCACAGAGACACAGAGGCAGTCCAGAGGTGAGGACCAATGAGGCTTCCAGGGACACTCAGAGGCCCTGTGGAGAGGCTCCCTTTAAAAATAATGTTAGGAAGAGCTTTGTCTCTTTCACTGATGTGTCAGTTAGTATTTTTACTTCAGCAGAGGCTGTTATATAGTTTTTTGTTGATGCTTGTATTGGAGAGTGGACTGTAGAGAGCTGACAGGAAATAAGGGAGGAGAGGGATGGGAAATGCAGTGTCACAGCTGGACCTCAACCAGGAAGGATAAGACTACATAGTCAGTGCCCCCAGCTTGATTTTAAACCACAGCCAGAGCACCTCGGATGCCTTTTCAGACTGCCAACTCATACATGGACTTCTACACTAAGTAAGCAGGACTACTTGCCCCAAACCTTTATCCATATTTAACAACGCAAATTAAGCTTGACTAAAAATCTCTTTGTGTAGAAATTGTATGTGATTTTAGCATCGTTAATATTATTTTCATGATGTTAATTTTTCTTTCATAGCAAAATAAGATAATTCTGGTGAAAATTCAGCAGCCATCAGAGGAACATTTTGGCGTTCTACGTTTCTGCGAGTCATAAATATGTTGTATTTGAAGGTTTCATACGTATCATATCAATGTTTTTAAAGTGATGCAGATCATATAACATGTATACAAGCTGAGTTCCTCAGGAAGAGGGGCAGACAAGACAGCTGCCAAGCTGCTGACCACTGTTCAAGACCAACAAATAGTAAAACCAGTTCATTCAGGAGAGAGAGAGAGAGGGAGAGAGAAGAATAAAGATAATATTTAATACAGAATATGAGTGTACAATTTAATAGATGATTTGTGCTGATTAAGATTTAACAGAAGTCCTCGGTGCTTCGCCACCAGATCAGTGGTGGAGCCAGAAAATTTTCTGTGGGGTGGCCAGGTTGGTTATGTGATCATTTTGGGGTGGCAATGTCTCACTAGAAAATTTAGGGCACCTAAACCACACACCTCCACAATATTAGGAATGCAGGTAATGGTGGAAAAGATCAAATAATATTCAGTGTATCTAACTTTTTTTCTTATTCCTGCAAGTAAAGCAACAAAGATGCTTACACTATACAAATGTAGCACAATATACAGACAACTGTACTGCGTACTGTGCTCAGAGGACTCGGAGATGTTCAGCTCAGCTTGTAGTGATCACTATGAGCTCATTCTCTCGATGTATCATCAGGAATACACAGACATAATTTGAAAAACAGTTGTTTTTATTATAGCCTGATCAAGCTATATACACACACATAAACATATGAATAATGGCCAGCAAAATGGGCCAACATAAGGATCTAACAAGGAACAAATTGAGATTTTTGCCTCATGTAGGTTACTTAACAGTTTAAGGATGAGTTCACCGATGCATAAAGAAGTTAGCCAATGCTTACTTTTTGCTATCTTTTCCTGTTAGTTAACGTTAGCTTGTTAGTCGAAACGCGAATCTCCCCACTGATATTATAGCTTACCTGTTATTATCTGTTGTTCGGTCGCATGTGTTCGGTCGCGTTTGGACAGCGCCGCCGGCACTCAGTGGTGACTGGCCTATGGGTGTGCTCTGGTCCACCGATACTGGATTACTACGTTATCCACCGTCTTTGTCTTCTCTTCTTTTTGTTTAATAGCGGTACCATCTTTGTCTGGTCGCACCTTGGCGCCAAATATCCAAAACACAGGATGTGCGTGCATCTAAAGTGTCCGGTAGTGCCGTCGCAGTGCAGGAAAGGTTCCGCACGGCAAAAACTAGCGACGGCTGCAATGCGGTGGTTGGGGTCAGGCCAGGGTGGCCAATAGGGTGGCCAGGATTCAGCGTGAGGTGGACACGGCCACCCCCTGCCACCCCACACCTCCGCCATTGCACCAAAGGGAGATATTTTGTGATCGAGGCACATCTGAGCGGCAGCAGGATAAATCCCCCCATGGAGTCCAGACACTGGTGGTAGAGGTGGCTGATGACTGCTGAGGCGTATGAGGCTGATGAATCCGTAAAGACAGACAGACAAGCCGAGTGCCATCTAGTTCCATTACACTGGAGAGACAGCAGACATCTCTGCAGCCGATATCTCCAGCAACTCACACCAAAACAATCTACACTGATAAACAGCAAGTAGAAGGGAAATGAATGTCCATGATGAAAATTGCAGGTCACATAATTACGTACTTTGCCCTGCATATTTCAAGTCTCAAATGCAGGGTTCTGAGGAGAAAATTATTTTTGTCGGATAAATATGGAAAGGGAGTTGAAAAGCTCCAAGAACTTTTTCATTGGAACGAATGGGGCACCATCTTAGTACACATCTTTAGTTTGTTATAGTAGTAAAACTAGCAGTGCAGTAGTACAAGTAGTATCCGTTGAGACTGTCTGAGAGGTGATGTCTCTCCACGCTGATCATTCTCTTCTTTGCTTGTTCGTATCAGAGTCACTGTAACCTCTCTGTTTGTACTCTACATCTGCTGAGTGTATACATGTGTGTTTTTATGGGCATTTCTGTGTGCATTTGTTACACCGCATATGTTTATATAAAGATGTGTAAATGCATTCCTGTGTGATTCTTCATATGTGTGTCAGAGCTTGTCAGAGTGTGTGTTTGCATGTGTTTTTCTGAGCATGAGCAGGCAGAATCTCCCACTAAGCAGCTGTCAGAGTGGCGCTGGCTATCGTCTCCCCCTGGGGGTCGGCCTGTCAACTCGTCCCACTGACGGCTCTCCTCTCTCAGCCTTGCCGCGGCTGGCCCCGGGGCTGGTTAAGGTGCGTGTGTACATGTATGTGTGTATGTGTGTGACCCGTTCCTGCTGGGGCCTCGGCAAATCTGATAATTACTGACCTGACAATGAATCACCCCTGACCCCCCTCTTCCCATCCACCCACTGACACCACTGTGTCCAGACCTCCCCTATAGGTGCTGAATGCTCTCTACAGGCTCAGAGCTTAATACAGACGTACAGAGACTGATGCGTATGAAAGGAAACACCAGATCCCTTCTTTACTTTTCCATATATGAGATAAATACACAAACACAGTGGTGTTTCCATCACAGTACACTGATTTACATTACACTAACCTTACCCTTAACCTAACCTTACCCTTAAGGCTCTGACACACCAAGCCGATGGTTGGCTGTTGGTCAAAGTTGGGGAGTCAGTGAGCATCTGTCGCCCTAGTTAGTGTGGTGTGTCCTGCATCGTTGTCCCTCGTTGGTCCCTTAGCTTTATTTTGGCTGATTCAGCGTGTTATATTGGCAACGGCGGAGCTCGTCTGTGAATGAAATCACTCTGATTGGCAGTTGAGCTCAGCACACATGAAGAGAAACAGAAGTGAGGAAAGTAAACAAAAGCTAAAGTCAAGAAGGAGTGAGGTCTAAACAAACCTGTTATATAAGGTAAGATTATTTTTCTTTATCCTTTGAGCTCTTTAGCAGAAACCATGACGGTTTATGTTACATCGGATTGTGTTGCTAATGTGCTAACTGGCTAACTAGCATCAAGACAGTCCCCTTGTTTCCCTTTTTGAATGACGAATATAGACTACCGTCATCTGCTGGTGTGGAGAGTTTTTTCCTCTAATGCAGGCACAGAATATACATGCTAGCTGGTCGTCAGCTGTAGTCTTTGCGGTGTGCATGTACAACTTTGTTTGGCTGAGACACAGGCAACATGAGGCAATTCAATTCAATTCAGTGCCTTTCATTGCCACCAGTTCTTTGAAGTCCATTTGGTGTGTCACTCACACACACACACACACACACACAAAGTTTTCTCCCCATTCCTCAGATGGTTCACACATGAAACATGGAGAGGAATGAAAACATCTGAAGCTTGAATGTTAGTTTTGGCGGGAGGTGGTGTGTATGTGTGTGTGTGTGTGTGTGTGTGTGTGTGTGTGTGTGTGTGCGTTGGTGTTGGAGGGATGGGAACAGTATGAGAGTCTCTATGCAGGTGCTTTGCCCCCTATATGTCCTTGTCACACACCCACACACACACACACACACACACACACACACACACACACAGAGGGCCTTGGTGCAGGATAACGGGTGTTGACTGAGAACAAGCAGCTGTAACAACTGCTGGAGGAAATCAGATTATCTGACTGGTTGCTTTTCACTAATTATTATTATCATTGCCTCGTGTGGATGGTTTTTGGTTTTCAACAACTCCTGCATACCATGATGCATTCATGTACAGTGGGGAATTCTAATGTTCTAGTTGAGGGTAAACCAATTTTCAGTGTTAATGTATCATGTGTGTATCAAAGCTTCATCTGTGTTAACTTGCTGTGTCCACATACAGATTATAGTTAGGATGACTGCTTGAATTCAGGGTGTGATTTCTCCTGTTTTAACACTTTATTTGCAGACTGTGGGCAGAGGGCAGCAGGTGTTTGTGCTTTGACTAAGAGGACTTCCTCTGTGGGGCTTGTACACAGGGTTGAACTTGGGAGAGAGGGAGTTCACTGAATTGCTGCACACAGAGGTGATGGTGAGTTAAAGGTCCAGTGTGTGTGTGTGATTTAGCAACACATTCTCATTCCGACCTCGTCACATATTGACGTTTGGTCATGGACTTTCCACGTCCACACATGCAAAGTACACTGGTTGTGTTGGTTGTTGACGTTCTGGGACACCGTGTCAAGTTCTGCCTCTTTCAAAATAAACGTCGATACAACACACCAAAGTGACGTTTTTTTTTCCTTCAACAACAAACACACGTGGTTAGGTTTAGGAAAAAAGAACAGGGTTTGGCTTTAGAATCTTACGGGACACGAACACAGCTCTCTTGGGTGAAAGTCACTGTTTGTTGAACCCATACACCACCCGTCCAGCCTGCCCCAGTCGGACTTTCACAGCCTTAACTTTTGTCCTTGTCCTGCTGTGTTTCCTTCTGATGCCACTGAGCGCCATTAAACTATAATGGCAACCAGCTGCGAATCATGCCGAGGATAAAGGACGCCTTATTTCATTGGTTTCTGACACTGCAAGTCACTGCCCAAGCGCCTAATTTTGATGACTTCGGAGTGAGACAGGACTGAGCCAGGAGTTGGGTTAACGCACAAAGCCCTTTCAAGATCTACACAGATAAAACCAAACCAAACTGCTGGTTTATTTTTTATGTGGGTGAACCAAACATTTGAAATGTATGCCCTTTGTGTTTCTGAAACAGCTAATGACTCATGGACTCATGTTAACACCATACACTTTCTCAGTAGGTGAATTGTAACTGCACTTGGCAGAAACAAACTTAACTCAGACTCACATTCTTATCAAATTCACATTTTCTTATCAATTAAGATTTGGATGTTCCCCTCCGCCGCTCACTGAGCAATAACACTGCTGAAAAATATCTGACAAACCTGTCAGCCCTGTAGCCTGCAGTCAGCAGGAGAGCAGGAGCCGAGGCCACAAAACGTCCATCATGTCGACAAATTGACTCAATCAGCTTCATCCAGGAGCATTAGCCCCTCGCCCCTTTGAAATTCAACACTGTTGAAGGTTCACCAGAGTGTTTCTGGAGAGGGAAAGGAAAAAGTGGAGGAGAGGAGGAGGCCTCATCATCTCTGGCAATGACAGAGTGAGAGGGGAGCAGGGGGAGCATTGTGTGATGTGTGAAGTACCGTGTGTGTGTGTGTGTGTGTGTGTGTGTGTGTGTGTGTGTGTTTCCGTGCTGCTGTCCACCTGAAAATCCATTTGGCATTTTAGACAATATTGAAAGGAAAGGTGAGTGTAGTTTGGCCTCAGCTGGGAGAAAATATGTTAGGGTGCCAATTTGAGTAACTGTTTTTACTCACAGGAAATGAGCGTTACGTGTGTGTGTGTGTGTGTGTGTGTGTGTGTGTGTGCGCATGTGTCAGACAGTCACACTTCACTGGCACAAAAACATGCTACTTTAGCTACAGGAGGGCTGAAAGTGGAGGCTATACAGCAGTGAAGCTGAGGCTATTCATCAAACACTTTGGATCAAACATAGAGAGAAACAGAGAGGTAGAGAGAGACAGACAGACACAAAGAGACAGACAGACGGAGAGAGAGGGGAAAAACACACCTGGATGTTTGTACAAAGTTTCCAAACAGTAGAGACACAATAAAGAGGCATTAACCACCTACTGAGTCCACACACAGCTACCTGTATGTGTGTGCAAAGCAGTGGTGGAAAGTAAGGACTTTTATTCAAGCACAAGACCACCTTGATACAATTGTTGTAGTTTTCATCAAGCCCATATGCTGCAACAGCATAGTAGAACTCCTGAAATTCAGTTATGGTTTGTGTTTCTAGCGTTCCACCCCAAGATTCCAGTGGCCCTATCTGCCCAACTTTATGAAAAAATTCTGGGGGTGTGCTTGAGTATTTCTACACTGTGGCACAGTGGTGGAAAGTACCAAGTACTGAACTTAAGTATGATTTAAGGTGCATGTACATGCATGTTTTTCTTTTCTTTTTTTAAATATAATTTGTAGGCTGCTTTTACTTCTGTACATTACAAATGCATATTGTACTTTTACTTATGTTGTTATTCATATGCAGTGGTGAAAGGAAGTTACAATGGGCACCAGTGCACACTACAGTGCATATATTGTCTTGACACAAACAGAGACTTGACACTGGACAACATCAACATACATATTACCCAGCAATCATCAATGCATGTCAATGACAATAACATCAAAGAAAGTAAGAAATTTTCTATTTAATTAGATCTTTTTTTTTTTTATAGTTTTATAGTTTTTTTTAATATTATTTATATGTATGTTTATGGATTTTATAGCCTATATAGAAAAACATATAATTGTGTTTTAGATATTTACTGACTATTTAAAAAGAGCAAAAAAAGAAAAAGAAAAAAGAAAACCATGATGCAGATGGGTTTGCCTTTTTTGAGGACATGTATAGATATATATAGGTATGTTTCCAAAGTGTTAATCTGAATCACTTGCAAAGGCCTGGTCTCTCCACGGGCCCCTCCACCCCAAGGGCCCCAGTGCCATTGCACTTCCTGCACTGTCTATATTTACGCCCCTGCTTATACATATTACTCTTTACTTTGTAGTATAGCGACCTGCTGAAATGGGCCATCCTGCGTTACAAGAACTTTTACCTCAAAGATTTTAGGTTCATTCATTATCCCTAACTGTTTATCCTGTTAAGGGTTGTGGGGGTTTGGGGGCACCTTGAGCCTCCTATCCCAGCTGACATTGGGTGAGAGGCAGGGTACACCCTGGACAGGTCACCAGACTATCACAGGGCTGACACACAGAGACAGACAACCATTCACACTCACATTCACACCTACGGACAATTTAGAGTCACCAATTAACCTGCATGTCTTTGGACTGTGGGAGGAAGCTGGAGCACCTGGAGGAAACCCACGCTGACACAGCTAGGTGATGGTGCTGACCCCTGCACCACGGTGACGGCCCTTTTTAATAATTTCTATGAGGCTTTTCTGCTAATATTGCAGATGAACTTAAGTGTTGAACATCTGGCTATTTTTACATTGTAACTGTAATTGTAACATTGTGAACTGGGAGAAAAAGAAAATGATGTAACCTTTTACTTTCTTTCATGCTACAATTATTTTTAACATGCAGGCAGGAAGTTCTTCAGCACATTCGCAGTATTATATTATAACCTGAAACCTGCCCTATCAAACTGGATAAGGTTAGCTATTGCAGTGTCTTAATATGGTCGTATGACTCTGTAGGAAACTGTGAAATGAGGGGGAAATTTATCTTTTTGAAAGTCATGCTGATGAAGCATGTTTTCACATATAATCATTCTGACTCTGCACATTCTTCTGCTCGGTCACACTGACCTCTTGTGGCAGATCACAGGAACTGATTTTACACTCTATACCCCTCTCTGATGCTTCTGATAACACACTCACAGGCTTATCTGAAACACCTCCTGCTTATCACACAGTGTTTATGTAAAGCACAGATAAGATCATAAGACCTACTGGATTATTCTGATATCTTATAATCCTCACAGTGTGTACATTGTGTAATCTTATTTACATGATGTGCATTTTCAGTGGTGTTTGTGTTTTGTATATTGTGTATAAGCTACATCTTACCAGTCACTGGGGTTTAAGAGTGAACATGGGCTAAAATACAACTTGTAGGCAGTAATAATCATCTTCATCAAGCTGCTCAAGCATTACACATCACACTTACGGTCTTGATCTTTACGCGACTGCTCGAAATTGTGGGTTCAAGTCTCAGTTACATTTAATGGTTTTTAGCAGGAGTGAGAGGTAAGGTGCACTTTTAACTCCCCAACATTTATTTGAAAGCTATATTCACGTGTTACTACTACCACTACCACTTTTCTTCTGATACATAAAGTGCGTTTTACTGCCAATCCTTTAGCAAATTATAAATGCAGGATTTTAACTTGTAATGGCGTATCTTCAGCGTGTCGCAGTGCTACTGTTACTTAAGTGAAAGTAGCATTAGCACCTAGGGGACTAGGTAAAGTAAGTTACATACATACAGTGCATTGTATAGAGCTGTTACATACTTCTATATGTTGTGTAGCTGCAGACCACTGTGGCCCTGCTGAGTCTTCATCAAGCTGCACAAGCATTAATAAGGTCATCAAAATCACATCTACTAGAGTCCCTTTGCTCTCCCCACTGCTATTCTCCCTCTAGTCTACACCAACCTTTGCACCGCTTAAGACCCCTCTGTTGCAATTTGCTGACATCACAGCAGTCATTGGCCTGATGAGTCTGCGTACAGATGGGAGGTTGTGCAGCTGACCCTCCAGTGTGGTCAGAACAAACTGGAACTGAACAATCTGAAAACTGTGGAGATGACATGGGACTTCAGGAGGAGCCTCCCAAACATTGTCCCTCCTCATCATACTGAACAGCACTGTGTCTGCCGTGAAAGCCTTCAGGTCTCTGGGATCCACCAGCCAGGGCCTAAAGTGTATGTTCAACATAGGCCCCAGCAAAGGATGTACTTCCTGCACCAGCTCAGGAAGTTCAACCTGCCTCAGGAGCGGCTGCCACAGCTCTTCTCCGTAATAATCCAGTCTGTTGTCTGCACATCTATCACTGTTTGGATCAGGAACAGACTACAGCAGCCAGTCAGGACTGCAATAAAATCATTAATGCCCTCAAAACAGGACTTATACACTTTCAGAGTCGGGAAACATCACTGCTGAACCATCACACCCTGAAAATAAGCTGTTTCCACTCTTCCCCTCTGGTAGGCGCTAAGAAACACTGTACTCCAAAACAACCAGAGACAAAGCCTATATTTTATGCTTTGAACAGACTACACAGACATTTTGTTACATGCACATATTATCATTTTAAATATAATCTTAGCATAGTGTATTAACTGTATATAGATGTATACATGCATATTGTATATATCCACCCATTTCATATATAGACTAACCTATAGCATTGATCATTCCATATTCATTTCAGCCCTCTGCACCCTTCTATGATTGTATTCATGTTTAACACTTTGACTTGTATACAGACATTGATTTTCATTGTTGCTGTATATATATAATTAAATACATATCTATTTTTTCACCTACTGTATTTACATTATAGTTTTATGTTTATGTTTCTACCTATCTTTGTTCAGTTTGTTGTCCTTTTTTCTGTATTTTTATCTCCCTGGAAATAGCTCTTGGACCTGTGAATCAAATTCTTTAGCCAGTGAAGCTGATTCTGATTTAATATAAGCCACATTCTTTGGTTTGTTGCTTGGTGTTTTTCGTTATTCTATTTCTTACTCCCTCTTTTAGAGTGTATATGTGTTGTTTCCCTAATGATTTGTGTGATTATTCCGTGTTGATAAAACTACTTTTGAAAGCATAACTTTTGCAAGAAAACAATTACTTCACACTGAAAGAAGCTGAACTACAACAAAGCAGTCCTTGTGAGAAATATAGTTTGACTGACTAAAGCTACTCAGAAAAAGTTGTTCAACCTACTTTGTAAGAAATTATCATTTCGACAATGTACATGTGATATGAAATTTTAAGGATTTACAATACAAACATGCCAGTCAAAACTGCCTTAATCGAGTTTATCACAAAAGTGCACACTTATTCACAGGTCATACATAAACCAAAACAAATAAAATATCCCACTATCGATGGGAATGTGCAGGAAATGTCAGCTTTGGTTTTGTATCCAGTGTCCACCAGTCAACTTCTCCAGTCATTTGTTTATAAAAGCAGTAATTAGTACTTATGACTAACTGTGGTCAGTGGTGAATGAAGTGCCTGAAAGCCACACTTGAGTAAAAGTACAGATATCTTACCAGAAACTGACTTTGGTAGAAGTTAAAGTCATCTATTAGAATATTACTTGAGTGAAAGTCTTAAAGTGTCTGATATTCACTGTACTTAAGTATCAGAAGTAATTTTATGATAACAAATACACTCAAATATTGAAAGTAAAAGTGCAATCAAAGGCTGGTAATAAAAAGCAAGCAGTTTATTTCTTCTTCACATCTATACCACCTTAAAAAATGAAGCTTGAAGAAATCACAACTCAAAATCCCTTCCTTCCCTATTTTGTAGTGAGTAACCAAGATGCTTAGTGAAAATGTATTTGAGTAAAAGTATACATTTTATTTAGGACTTGTAGTGGATTTTTTTTTTTTTTTTAAAAATAACAGAGAAACAATAGTAAAATAAAAAAAATAATAATTCCTTTCATTTTATAGCCCACAATTTTGCAGTGATTTTCAGTGGTTAACTAAACAAACAAAAACAAAAAGGCAAAAAAAGTTATTTAACTACTTGAATCACAATGTAAATATGAATATAGTATATATATATTTTTAACTTTAAAAGTAAAAAAAAAATACATAAATATATTTAAATTTAAAAAAATACAAAGAATGATTGAATCTGAATTTATTTTCAATCAATTAAACAAAAAAACAAAAATTAATAAATAATTAATTAATTTCCACAGCTGTGCTCTCATTGGCTATCTCAGGGTAACGTCAGTGTTACGCGCCTTCCTATTGGCTGTCGGATTGACGCCTATATTCGTCTGTCCTGACAGCAGGGTGAAGGTGAACCGGGCCCATCTCTCTCTTGTCTACCCGTCAGTGGAAGCACCCTCTCCCCGTCTCCTCCTTCTGCACCGGGATCACCTGCCTAGCCCCGAGCCATGTCCATATTCAGCGATGTCCCGCAGGCTCCTCCGGTGGCGGTCTTCAAACTGACCGCTGACTTCAGGGAGGACAGCCACCCGCAGAAGGTGAATCTGGGAGTTGGAGGTAAGTTGAGCTACTGCTGCTAATGCTAACGCTAAGCTAGCTTGCTGGAAGTGAGTCAGCCCACTAAACGCTGCCGCCACCGGCTGTGTTTGTTAGCTTCATTTAGCTATGTAGCTTTAAACGTCCCCTCGGTGCGGTGCTGGGGGTGCAATGCTATCAAATATTAGCAGCTCTTTGATTTGACCTTCGCTACAAGCTAGCAGCGAAGCTAACGAGCTGGAGCATAAATTAGCTTCATGTTGACAGCTCTCAGCCCAGTATGAATAGGGAAGCAGAGCTGACGTTTACACCAAAAGCACGAGACTAGAGCCACGGTGCGAAATATACAGCAGGTGTATTGCTTGTTTTCCTGTCTCACCTGTGTCCTTGGTGATACATATTTTACAGATGATATGTGTAGTCTTTATTGATAACCAGCCTGAAAACTTTAACTCAGTGGTCTGGTAATTTCAAAGCAGCTTCATTTTGATCATCTCATCTTGCTCGTCCTACTAGTTTTGAAGCTGTCACATCACTGTGTACTTGTTGCATTGTGACAGGTGCCAGGGATGATGTCATCTTTAATTAGGGCCTTTGCAGGATACTTGAGAAACAACTGTTATTATTGCTGGTATGGCATGACAGCTTATTTGGTTACCTTGTGAAGGCTGGAGCTGCACGACTGCAACTCAGTGCAGCACGCTGTATTTGTAACACCAGAGTACCTCAAAAACAACAAGATTACAGATAGTTTAGCTTAGTGTGGTTTAAAGGTCCAGTGTGCACGTTTTGGGGGGATTTAGTAGCATCCAGCGATGGGGATTGCAGGTTGCAACCAGCTGAAACATCTCAGAGTCAGAATTCTATCAGTGTTTCTTGCTCAGGAGGTTTTTACCAGCAGTCGAATTATCCCCCAAAACAAACAGATCAGGTGATTCCGTCCATCCATTTTCATCCGCTTATCCGGGGCCGGGTCTAGGAATGCTGCGATCCAACTTTTTCACTTTTGATCTGATACTGATACCACAGCCCTACTGCCGATCCGATACCAGCGCATATTTCTATCTCTCTGTTCTGACCAATAGGTTCACTCTTTTTAGTACTTATTTTGTAATGTGGAATAATAGAAAAGGCTTGATCAAGTGCTATTCCTCAAAATGAGAATAACATACTTCCCGAGATGAATAGTCCACAACAGTAGGTTATTATGACAAAACTTGAGCCATTTATTAGATATTTAAAATTTTAACATAAAATAGGCAGTAGCATTAAATAAAATAACATCTCTGTAGTGACTCTGAGACAAATTAGAAAACGCCAATATAAAAAAATCTGACAAATTTAAAAGAAGGCTTTGTTTGACATCGGTTACATAAATAAAAAAGTCATAACTTCCAAAGTCACTTATCTCCACTGCCAGTGGCAGCCTGGTGCTGCTGCTGTGTGTGAAACATAGAACTGCAGGGACCAAAGTTCACCACCCACAGAATATAAGTCCCCAGCTCCTCCTGGGAGAGCCAGCTGATTAAAACCAGTATACATAATGAATAAAAAAGATGCACGTTTCTCAGATGCTTGTTGACACATCACAGATGGGCCGCTGTCCCTGCACCTGCTAATGTGTGCTCACTTATTTCTGATCCAGATGTTCAGGAGGTTTTTACCGTGAGCTGAATTATGTGCTAGGTCGCCTCCTCTCCAAAACAGACCTGGTGTTTTAAACTGATACAAACACTGAATAAAGCTGCTTCACTTTACAAATCAGAGTTTCACTGATGGTGTTTGGTGTATCGGAGACGGGCTGCTAGCTCAGCACCTGCCAATGTGTGCACACCTTTTATTCTCTGTCAACTTAACATCCAGACGTTCAGGAGGTTTTTACCGGGAGCTAGATTATTTGCAGAGGTATCTTTCTCTCCAAAACATGCAACATGGACTCGGGCTACGATGCACTATTGCACCTCGTTGCCAAAACATATCTGTGTGCACAAAACCAGTTTGGCCTGTAAATAATTGGCAATGGCGAAAGCCTCACCCATGCAATCAAACCATTAGCCATGGTTTTATCTTTTATAGGACACATGAGTAGCAGTGCACTCTTATTGATTCAGATACTTGTTTGTGTGGGACTGAGAAGAAATCAATGGGAGCAGCAGCTGACACACGTCACAGATACATCAGTGTTTCTGTCCTCTTTGCCACCCTGTCCACATTTTAAACTCACTGCCATGAGCTGTGGTCAGGTGCAGTTTTGACCGTGAACTCGCCGCCAATCCAAAACCAACAAGCTACTTGTTTGACCTTGTGTCGTGAGTCTACAGCTGCGGTGAAGGCCTGATATTTGATACAGCTCTGCACAGGCCGGCATACAATCTGAGGGAGCACGAGTTCTTAAGGAGTCAAATATGTGCAACAGACACACACACTTAGACTATTCTGGATATTAATGGTGACCCTCAAAGGGTGTGTGACATGACAGTGAATCACTCACCCTTCCTCTGTGTCTCTTTAGCTTTTATCTCATGTTGAAGGTTATTGCTGTTACTACATTTAGGCTGCATACTTTGAAATAAACACATTGAAATACATCATTGCTTCAAGAAATCCAACTGTGAGTAACCAGAAGGCTTTGTGGCCCGGTGATTAAGTGCTGTGTTGCTTTGTGTCTCCTCCAGCTTACCGTACTGATGACTGCCAGCCCTGGGTGCTGCCGGTGGTGAAGAAGGTGGAGCGACTGATCGTGGAGGACAACAGCTTGAACCACGAGTACCTGCCCATCCTCGGCCTGCCTGAGTTCCGCTCCGCCTCCTCCAAGGTCGCGCTGGGAGAGGACAGCTCTGCCATCAAGGAGAACAGGGTGAGACGCACACACTGAACACTGTCGCTTTGCACACTGGGTCTGGTGCAGTTATTTTAAAATTGAGCATAACCTGGTTAACATTTTGTTCAGATGAGGCTGTTGACATGAGGATGTATGTGGACAGCACAGTGTGTGGAAATGTTCTTGTTTATCTTTCTTAACCAGATGACAAGATGTTGGTATCTACCCTGGAGTTTAGCCTAGTTGAAATGAAAATGTTTGTCAGTGTTTTCATCTGACTCTAGATAATATGACGAACAAGCAAACAAAACAGTTTTTCTTTTAAAACAGGTTATTTAGATCACGGGCCACACGCAGCACAGTTTGATGGGCCAGACCAGTAAAACCATTGCATACTAACCTATCTGAAAACATTGATCTACAAACAAATGAACAGCCCGTGATATCATAAGACAAATATGTCCACATTCAGCAGTATGACTCTCAGTTTTTCCACATTCAGTCAGTCGACTAATCACTTTCATTACATGTGCATGTGCTTTTTTTTTTTTTTCTTTTTTTTTTTCCATAATTTTCCACTCCCACTAAAGTGGACGCTGTTGAAGAAGCAGGTTAGGTCATCCTCTGCCTTACAAGCCATTCACAGTCTGAAGTTTCGTCAGTGCCTCAGCAGCAGGGTTCCACCCAAATTATTTTAAGACATAAGTCTGATACAGATTCTTTTGTACTGAAGCTGCTGGTTGACAATATTTTGCACAATGTTGAATAGTATTATTTCAGAGAGTTGTTTTCTGGTCTGGGTGGTGTTTTACATTGAGTATCTACTTACTGTTTAAGTTTCTCCTGAAGCCTGGCACCTCTTAGGGGGTGATCACACAGAAATGAGACGCTAGAGACACGGACACTTCAAAGACGCTTGAAACGCTGGAAGTGCTTATTCAATGCGCGCTCGCTACTGGCATCTGACGCTCAAAAAAGTTGAAAATATTTTAACTTTTCAGCGTCTACGCGCATCTAAAAACGTGCGTCTAAAAAGAAGCGTCTACAAAAATGCGCGTCTAAAAAAACGCCTGTCTAAAAAGACGCTTGAACGCCGGTCAGACGTGCTGTATCATAGGAAAGAAATGGTTTTACTGGCGTCGCGTTTCTAGCGTTTCATCTCGGTGTGATCGCTCCCTAAGTCTTCACAAGTGCATCAATATTCCGTGTGTTAAGTCATCTAGTGGGCCGGATTGAACCCTTTCGCGGGCTGGTTCTGGCCCCCGGGCCGTATGTTTGACACCCCTGGTCTAGATAAAGATGTGATATTATTAGTATTAGTGCGGCTGGTCTTTTTCATGCTATGTTTAATAATGTCCTGATTTCACTGACTAATAATTTACGTCCAAGGAGTGTAAGAATAGTCAATAATATTGTTTATTTGCTAGATATTTGTAGTCCATATAAAACATTATAAGTCTTCTTTTTCTTTTTCACAGGCTTTCGCAGATGCAAAGCGTTAACAGCACTATTCAAGGCACATCACTGTAGATGTGGATTCAGACATGACATTTTGTTGATTAAAAGATTATTTCATAAATCCCATAAATGTATATGACAGTTATTTGCAACCTTATTAAAAAGTCAGCTTTACAGTCCTGAGTTTTTTAAATTTAATTGATGATTCACAGCCGTGACGATATACGAGTATAACATCACGAGCTCGAGTGTGATATTGCTTTATACAACAGTTCAGCAGTTAAATAAGCAAGGTTGATTAAGAAATATTGAAAAATGAGGACAAAATAGATAATTTAAGCATTTTATTTGTCTTCCGCCAACAAAAATAGTTCCCTCAGGACTCCGCTGTCACCGTTGCTATGTAACGCAGACATGGTGCGCCAGGCACTTACTCTTTATACACATTTATCTGCACGTTTCCATTAATTGTGCAGCCGGTGAAATAAGTCTCTGGTGACTGCATGGTGGACTGTCGCTTCACAGGCACAGCCGACTCTGCCTTCTGATCTGACAGTATGTTGCTTTTCTCCAAGTCATTGAGCTCCGCTGATGAAACACTGACAAACCTGGATGTGTGCTCAGATGGATTCAGCTTCTCCTCTCCCTCATCTTCCTCTGATGACCATTCATAGTTCAATTCAAAACTTATTTTAGGAAATAAATCCATATTTTTGGCTGTTTGACAGTGGATGAATTAATTAGCCTACAACGCAACTGCTGACCTAACTGACACTAACCGTCAGTTTTGATTTGATTGTTGATTGCAATCAGCTGTGAGGCGGAGTGATACATACACAGTGAAATAACCGTGATGTTGTACTCCAATATTGTCACGGTTTTACTGTCTCTCGACCAATCAGATTGCAGGGCTGGAACTAACTGTTGTATAATAAATGTTTGACCTGGTCTCTTTATTCTTCTCATGTTTCATCCTGTTTCCCTCCTTCTGTGTCCTCTCTCAGGTGGGAGGGGTCCAGGCTCTGGGTGGAACAGGTGCCCTGAGGATCGGGGCGGAGTTCCTGCGCCGCTGGTACAACGGCGTGAACAACACTGCCACACCTGTCTACGTCTCAGCGCCTACCTGGGGTTAGTAGACAGCTTTGAAGCAAGTAATGAGTACAACTGTGATATGGAAAAAGAGTGCTCTAAATTCCCTAAAATTTCCTTGAACTTTTGCCGCTGCACCTCATTGCTACAGTCTCCTTGAACTTTTCATCATGGTGATTGACAAACTTTCTTGATTCTGTTTTAAGGATGAAAGGGAAGTTAGTAATGAGGGTCACTGTCAGTTTGATAGGTGAGTTGAGGTTTTAAACACCTGTTTTATGTGCTTCTTCCCTCCAGAGAACCACAATAGTGTGTTTGCTGATGCTGGCTTCAAAGACATTCGGCCCTACCACTACTGGGATGCTGCTAAGAGGGGCCTGGACCTCGCCGGGCTCCTGGACGATCTGGAGGTGAGATGAGTGAGTCCAAGCTGGTTCAGCTGATAAGAAATTAACGTTAGATAAAACTAGGATGGTGGAACTTTAATGTGGAATTTCTGGTAGCTGCTCAGGCTGAAAAAGAAGACAGAAGGCACTGTTAAGCAAAATTAAAATGGTAGCCGACAAAGATTGAGCTGTTTGGCTGTATTTGGGCTTTAACCAAGAACAAAAGGGTTAAGTAGTAGATGAAACAGACTCAAATGCAACTGACGTGCTGTTGTGGATCCCACTGCTTTTCTTGGCAAGTCTTGCCCCACTGTGCTGTGACTGGCTGAGCATCGACGTGTCTTTTAAGATGGTTAGGGTGAGGACAAAGAGGTCATGGTTCAGGCTAGTACCAGCCAATCAGTAGGGTTGGACTTGCTGAGATAACGTGCAGCGTGACTAGACTGTGACATGTGACTGAAATGATCTCCCTGTTGTCACTTGGTCCTGTGACTTGTCGTGTTTCTAATCATGTTTGCGTCTCACATCAAAGTGATGTTTACAACTCTAAACATCTACATAAACACTCATATAACTATAATATAGATGCCGATAATGCACCTTTTTAATTCATGACACGAACCACTTGAAGCACACATGAGGAAAAAAGTAACACCATGCAGCACAAGTTTAATGAAGACAACATTTCGATCCTACTTGGAACTATAATTATTCACTTTCAACTCACGAGCCATTTGCAGGCAACATCCACTACAAGAATCCAGTCTCCCTCCTGACTGTCATTCTTTGGAAACTGCATTTAGACCATCATCAAACATTAAACATTGTTTTAAATCATGATTTCAGTGCAGTCGTTTTATATGAGCTTCCTCTCTCAACAGAAAGCTCCAGAACATTCCATCTTCGTCCTCCACGCCTGTGCGCACAACCCCACCGGCACCGACCCGACCCCGGACGAGTGGAAAAAGATCGCAGAGATCATGAAGGTAAGATGATGCTGTTGCTGCGGGTTTAAATCATATGCAGATTATGGTGTCTGTCACATGATGTCACTGTTTCAGGCTCGTTGTGATGCAGCAGGGTTTTTTTTACATCTATATCCCAAACTAAATCGCCAAATTATTGATGTCTGCTTAAAAGAGTTTATAATTCAAACTGTATTCTTGGGCTGCTTTCTCATCTTTTACATCTTTCATATCTTCTTTTTCTCTCTAGAGGAGGAACTTGTTTGTGTTCTTCGACTCAGCCTACCAGGGTTTCGCCTCCGGCAGTCTGGATAAAGATGCCTGGGCCATCCGCTACTTTGTCTCTGAGGGCTTTGAGCTATTTGTGGCTCAGTCCTTCTCCAAAAACTTTGGCCTTTACAGTGAGTACACGATACTTGATTTATTTAGGGGTGATTTAAAGCATAACATACCCCAAGGGCTAGTATTTTAAAATAATCACATACCAAAAATAAGTTTAAACTAACACAGAGTATGGGTATTGTTTATAGAAACATGGACGATTCTTATCGTATGTTCTGTTATCAGATGAGAGAGTTGGCAACCTGACCATAGTTGCCAAGGACAACGAGAACCTGACCCGCATCCTGTCCCAGATGGAGAAGATTGTCAGGACAACTTGGTCCAACCCGCCGTCTCAGGGAGCACGCATCGTCAGCAAGACCCTCAACTGCCCCGAGCTCTTCGCTGAATGGTACGCTCCGAACAGTCAGCGTGTCCCAGAGCTGCTGGTGACGCTTAAGCTTGAGCCAGTTAGTGTTAGCTAGCTCACTTACCATGTTAACTGCATGTATTTGAATGTGTAGCACTAAATATTAGCATGTTAGATTGCTAAGTGTTTTTAGGGCTGCGTCTGGAGTAACTCCATCATCACTGTAGTTTCTTTAAAGTGATTAATAACTTTCGATCGCGACTAAATTGAACCATCGTCGTTTTGTTGCATCACTGACAGGTGCAGTGTTGCCTATCTGTAATTTACATGTCTAGAACACAGATATGCAAAGTGTTTTATTGTGTAAAAATGTGTCATACATGCTCTACCCTCAGCGAAGTGCACATGAAACTTTCACAAGTTTCTTTTAAAATATTTAAGAAACTGTTGGGGGCTTTGAGAAAGTTGCAGTGAACTCAATTTATCTCAGCTAAGGAGTCAACTCCACTGTTTTTCTCATTTCTTGCCTCGTGTCTTTTTCTTTTTCCCCTCTTCTCCTTCCTCTCCGCTCCCTCCTGTAGGAAAGGTAATGTGAAGACCATGGCAGACCGCGTCCTGCTGATGAGGGATCAGCTGAAGAGCAAGCTGCAGGGTCTGGGCACCCCGGGGACCTGGGACCACATCACCCAGCAAATCGGCATGTTCAGCTTCACCGGCCTCAACCGTGAGTGGAAACATACACACACACACACACTCATAGAGGAGCCTCCAGCTGGTGATATCAGGGTTGTTTAGTGAGTGACGACATAATCCTCAGTTTGTGTCAGCAGTTGTCTTCATGTAAAATATTAAGGGAGAGTAATTATTCACACATCACTCAGGTGCAAGGCTATCAAAACAGTGTACATGGGGAAAAAAGTCTGCATACTAACTCCATGCCACAAAATAGAAGAATAATAAAGACAACTTTCATTTCTACTTGTGAGAGACAGTTGTTTGAGAAGTTGAAACCACACCTATATTTATTTATAGTGCACACCCATAGGCTGACAGGCTCCGTGGGAACAGGTGTTGTTAACCATCTAAATCCCTCAGGGTGATAAAACACTCACACTCACTCATGTTCATGTAGAATATTACCATGAGTATGTATTAACACATTTATCAAGTGGCAACTGCTGTCTGGTTAGGATGCAGCCAGATGCACAAACTGACCCAACATTTATCTGTTTATCCATATTATGTAAACCACTTTACAAACTAAGACCCAACTTGAGGTGTACCATCATCTGACTGCTCATGTTTCTTGCCCTGTCCGATTTCTTTTCATTGATGTTACCTTGTTTTAAGATTTCAGTATCTAACTTAGGGAGTGCGGTGTGAAAGAACGCTGAAAATAAGACCCAGTTTGAGTGTGAAAGTTTATTCTTAACCTTGCAAATTGTATGTTGACAAAACTATCCTACCTCAAGGTTCACTTAAAAGGAATATTTCACTTATATTTCAGTTACTCACCCTGTGTTACTAACACCCACTAACATTTGGCTTTTGTACTTAATGGGAAAGGCTACAATTGGCATTCACTACCAGGACAAATGACTCTGCAGTAGTCATGACTATTTATCAGCTCCAGCTCCGATCGGCTTTGATTGATGGTGTTGAAAATACAACACCTGGGTGGATAAGCTAATTTTAGCCTCTTTGCCAGCTTGGTGCAATGATGCACTGCCACAAAATACCATTCGTCTCCGTCTAAGCGCTCAAACATTGTTCAAAATTGAGTCTGTACCAAGAGAGAGACTGAATAAGAAAGGGAATAAAAAAGAAATAACCACTGTAACATTTTCACTGGCCTCATGCTGCTTTTTCCTTATTAACTAACCTGTTTTCCTGTCCGTCTGTGGCATAAACGTGACACATTGTGTTTGAAAACCCTGCATACAGGTGCTAATTTACAGGCGTACGCGTCTTATTATCCAATCGTGTGCTCAGTGCTTTATAAACATGTGCATTTTCACTTAAACCTTACCACTGAAAAACAGTGTTAACAGCCCTACTCATGGACAAGTAGTGCGCCTGAGCAAATTCGTGCACTTGAACTTGACTCAATGAACTTGAACTTAACCCTTTGACTTTAATACATCAAGATTTTCCTGTGTATGTGGATTCTTAGTTCGCTGTGGAGGCATGTGAGAGAAACAGTTTCCTTCACACATGCCACATCCATCACAGCCTTCCTCTTAGCGTGCTCGGTGTAGTTAGATGACAGCGTCATGGATCACGTTCTCCAGGAAGACCTTCAACACAGCGCAGGTTTCCTCGTAGATCAGGCAGGAGGTACGCGTCACTCCACCACGCTTGAGTCCTTTTCCTCCTTTGCCTCTGCCACTCTTCTTCTCTGATAAGTCACTGTGCAAGGTGTTTCTTCATTCAGCTTATTTTCAGGTTATTTAATCGAGGTGTTTTATTGCTGCTTAAATGTAGTCGACTAAATAGCTATGTAACACATACGTCCGATAGTTGTTTTATATGGGTGACATTCTGGAATATTAACGGCCATATTGTCTGTCAAAATAAAGTCAGATGTAGTTGAACATTCCAGAAAAATCTAGTCAGAGAATCTTGAGTGTAGTGAAGTGTAACAAAGCATCAGTTCTTCTTCTACACCATGTGTGACCGTCACTGTGTCGTCATGTGTCTTACAGCCAAACAGGTGGAGTACATGATCAAAGAGAAGCACGTGTACCTGATGGCCAGCGGTCGCATCAACATGTGCGGCCTGACCACCAAGAACATCGACTATGTCGCTCAGTCCATCCACGAGACCGTCACCAAGGTCCAGTAAAGGCTGCTCCTGTCCGCCCACTTCCTGCCTCCTGTACGCCACAGGAAGTAATCGTCTTGTCTGTGCCCTTGTACCCCTCCCCTGCTCATCCTCGCCTCCGATTGGTTAAACTGCAGCAGGGATTTTGCAGTTGAACCAATGAGAGGGGGGATGCTTTACTGTTCTCACATGAAGGTATAAACCTTTGGGAGGTGCAATGATTTTAGGAAGACACTTGAACGCACAAAGTCAGGTCTCACCGTCAGCAGAGCTCCACACCCAAATGTGTAAAATGTCTTTTTACCCAGGTCCCTTCATTTTTAGACTTCCTGTTTTTGTGCTATCCAAATCATTTCTGGTCACAAAAGATCACTCGTTTTCTCAGTCGTTTATAGCACATCAGGGGATTGAATAAGATGTGTCTGTAATATTGAACAAAATGCCACTCAGGTGGGTTAATGTAAATAGGTGTAAGCACTGTTAGAGGTCCTGATGTGTCCCGCAGAAGCACTGGAGTCCAACTTCACTTCAGCTCGGAGCCCGTAACAAATCAGAAAGATTATGACTCCTTTTTCCAGCCATGAGATTTTACAATTTCAGAAATTAAATACATTTTTATTTTATGAATAATCATTTCATCTCAGGACTTTTCTTATGCTGAAGTTTTAGGAAGGGCATTATGAGCACAACGGTTATTGTCTCTGTCATGTGACCAGACTGAAAGGTCATTTAAAGGTAAATGCATGTGCCTGATGTTGTCGGTTTTGCCTTTGTCAGACCTGTGCAGCTACGTAGAAGATCATAATGTTAATAGAACGTCACAAAGTGACTCTGTGCCATCAGCGAACAAAATCACCTCCTTTCTCTCCCTGCTGTTATTTTCTCTCCACCCTGCAGTGCCCTTATTGTGTTGCAGAACGCCTCTGTAAAGCCGGTTGTTGTAATGACCTCAGAGCCTGACACTTGTTGGCCACATAACCACACTCCCATGTGGTGTTGTTTGTAATGGCACACGGCAGTATGTGTGTTCATGCTGAAATAAATTATATACAGGAACCGAAGCTTTCCTTTCTGCCTGTTTTTTGTTGTTGTTTGTTTTTTCAAATTTTCAGGCTGTTACAGTTTCTACAATATCTATGTGTTTGAAGTAAAATCTCATGTGACAATCATTATTATATATTTTCTTATATTTAACTTTATTGTGTAGTATGGTGATAACAGAACAAGTGAAAACAGGTGAGGAAGAGACATACAATAAAAAATAAAGACCAATAAAATCCAGCAAAACAAAATAAAACAATACAGAACAAGGTGTAGAGCACAGGCTGAAACTGGTGGGAATACAGGCACAAACTGGTATCCAGCAAAGCAAAGGTAGCAGGCTGGTAGGTCGCAGGCCGACACCAGAGCCGACCATAGAAAAGAGCAACCTCATAACACGAGGAGACGCCACAGCAACAGAAAAGCTGGTGTCAAATCAAATCAAAGTGAGAAGAGAGACCAGAAACTTCCTCTCTGGTGAGGTGGCAGCTGGTATCAGTTGTGGGCAATGCCCAGAAATCACGCTCACATCACGATTACAATGACCAACATGATCATAGTTATCACTTTTAAGAGTTACTGTTAAAATGTACTGAAATGTACCTCACTCTGTAAGGCTGAAATGTCTCCAGACTGCTGTCACTGCCTCCTGCCATGTTTTCACTGATGAAAAATGTCAGGGAGACTGTTGCCAACTTTAGTTGATGTTGGACAGTATTTACTGAATTTTTGAAAGTGCAGTACTCATAGTTTTAATGGTAATTAAAAATTTAAATGTTGATACAGACCATCTGGAATTTCATCATGAAACCAGTAACCGTTTCATCCCTAGTATAAAGGAAGTCGTCCTGAAACGAATAAAAAGACAAGGTAATTTAGATTTGGACATAAACTTTGTCCCTTGTAAGCTCTCACGTCCAGCTTTTTTTTACTGCACCTACTGGAAATACTATTTAAATTTCAATAGTTAAATGATAATCCGACAATCTCAATCCCAAACAAATTGGTTCCTACAGGAGACGAAGATCTTTTTTTAAAATATGTCTCTCAAATATTTATTTTCAACTTTAAAAAAGTGGAATATTTTTTAACGGTTGTAGTTGCATGTAGTTTTAGTTTAGTTTTCTGGGGAAAAAAGTTTTCTGATGTGTGTTCACAGTTTTTGGACAACAATGGCACAGTGAAATGTTGCATGCAATTTTTTTATTAATAACACAAACACAGCGGGTTGGGCCACATCACTAGATGCAAATCAAACACTACTACAGCTTCCAGCACTTCGTCTCACCTGTTCCTGTTCCTCGTCAGACAGCCAGTTTAATTACTGCCAATCGTGTGACTGCACAGAAGGAAGCGTGCAGCTACTGCTAGCTCACGTAGCACCACTGAGCTAGCTAACGTTACAGCTCAGCCGAGGAGGACGCCATTAATGTTTACTCGCTGTTACGAGCATGAGCTTCCCTTCCACTAGTAGATGCACATGTCCTTCTGTGCGGTGACTTTTTCCAGTGTATTTATTTGGCGCTTTGAGCACCACAAGCCGAGCGCCATCTAGTTCCATTATATTAGAGAGAAGGCTGACATCTCTACGGCCAAAATCTCCCAACACTCTGCAACTCGCACCAAAACAATGTAGATTTATAAACAGTACTACAAGTAGGAGGAAAAATATGTGTTTTTGATTTTAGGGTGAACTGTCCCTTTAAGAGCACATCCTGATAACCAAACATCAAATGCATGTGCAGGAGGAGAATGTGTCCGCTAAACCAACAATCTCATCAACAAAATCCTACAGCAGAGTCACTTATTGTCTGTCTTTGACCTCAAAGGATGATGCTGATTGGCTGTGGTCGACGCTCCAATGCAGCAAAGTGACTCAGCAGGTTTGAAATATAGCACCCAGGAGGGATGCTCTCTCCCCCCCCCCCCTCCGCCTGGTACATTAGCCAATGAGCGGAGTTAGAAAGCACCACTCCTTCTTCTTCATCCTCCCCAGTCTGCGATGGATCCATCTGAGGGTTTCAAAGCCAATACTACTGGGACATGCTGCTGAGAGCTGTATATATTGCCAGGATTTAGGGTCTTTACATTTCATGATTGTCATTTAAGAAAACATCTTGTTTCCTAAGGAAGTTTTTCCTCTTTGAATAGTTTTTGTGGGACATGAGACCTTTAAAACCTCCAGTGAAACACATACAGCTCTTTAAATACAGGTTACTTGCCAAAATAAAACCATACAAGTGATGTAGCAGGTTAGTTCAGAGAGGAACTTAAATTATATTGATTATTCTGAGTGGCCTTTTCATTAAAAGGCCAGTAACGGCTTCTATCTCAGTGAGATCTGCGACTTCAGACCTCTGTCTGCGGCTCCCTTTTCTCCCATCCTTCCCTGCATCCCCCTTTTCTTCCTCCTCCTCCTCCTCCTCCTCCTCCTCTGTGCTGCAGTGCCACAAATCTGATCCTGCAAACTCAGTCAGACGGAGCCACGCCCGTCCATCCCGTCCCCTTACACCATGCAGACAAACACCAAAAGTACAGAGCACTGCAGGTTCAGGGACAGAACACTGTGCACAGACAGGGAGAGAACTGAAGGATTTTGGGTTGCAAGAAGACAGCGCTCCAAGCTACAACCAGAAAATCCACACTGTTATGTTTGAGTACATTATTTTAAGTGTTTTTATTTGGTTTATATTGTCACCTGCTATACCATTCATCTGCTGGTATTTCTCGTCTATTTGCACTATTGTTTTGTGATGTATGGTGGGAAGTGTCTTGTGACTTTGTTTGTAATGTAACTTAATGTTGGAGGAGCCAAAGACAATTTTCCACTCAGGTGGACAATAAAGTTAATCTATCTATCTATTTCCTGGGACAAAGAGCCTGACAATATCTCATATTTGATCAGTGCGGAAAATTATTAGGCTTAAGACACCACACTGTAACATCTTAGAGGTATCAGTGCTCCAAATACATTTCTTTTTCTCTATATAAAGAGAACTGACCATTTCAAATTTGAGCCCATGTAGAGACTGAGGCATTAAATCCACTAACCAAGACTTGTTCAGTTCCTCTAGTTCACCATGTCCATGCAATGAGACCTGTAAGAATTTAAAAAGCAACACATTTTTACATAACAGCCACTGATATAAAATAACCTATTAATAATTAAAGTTTCTCCTCAAAAGGTATGTTTCCAGTGTGATTCATTTGGATAAAATAAATGCTATGCGTAGAAACATTAATACCTACCAGTCTAATGTTTTGACATCAGTGTATCTCTGCCAAGTGAGTAAGTTTCTTTTCTCCAACAGAATATGACAAATCATCAACCAAAGTCCAAATTTCAACAGAGCTTTAGAGCAGTAAACATTTTGACTTGTGACTTGTCAAATGTCCCAGTGAGCCATGACAGTGAGCCAACATTCATAGTACCAGGGCAGTGAAATCAAAGCAGCTAAATGGAATTCAGCCACCTATGATTTTATTCACACCTGTGCTCTTCCAACTGGCAGCCTGATTGCCAGAATAAAATGTTTGCATTGTATGTTTCTGCATATCATAGATATGTTGCGTTTTTATTTTTCATACGCATCACATCAACGTTTCTGAAGTGACATAGTTCAGATTACATGTATATGAGCTGAGTTTCTCATCAGGAGGAGGAGGAGATGGTGGATGGCGTGACACCTCGGTGAGATGGCTGCTAAGCAGCAGACAGCAATAGACCACTGTTCAATATCAACTGTTTGTAGCGGGTATTTTTTACGAGGGATGAGACATTCCAGCAGTGTCTGTTGCGACAAAATCGAATATTTTTTATCATGAGTTTGGACATTTCCAGTTGTGTTTGTAGTGGCAAAAGCAGGTATTTTTCACAAAGACGTATGACATTTCCAGCTGTGTTTGCAGTGACAGATGTGGGTATTTTTTAACATGAATTTGAACTTTTCCAGCCATGTTTATAGTGGCAAAAACAGGTATTTTTAACAAGAGTTTGGGAGATTTCCAGCTGTGGTTGTAGCAACAACAGTGAGTATTTTTAAAAGAGAGTTTGGGACATTTCTTGTTGTGTTTGTAGCAACATAAGTGGGTATTTTTATTACAAGAGTTTGGACTTTTTCAGCTGTGTTTGTAGCTACATAAGCAGGTATTTTAATGCTAATTCAGAACATTTCCAGCCGTGTTTTTTAGTGGCAAAAGTAGGTATTTCTTAACAAGAGTTTGGGACATTTCCAGCCATGTTTTTTAGTGGCAAAAGTAGGTATTTCTTAACAAGAGTTTGGGACATTTCCAGCCATGTGAGTGTGTTTGTGGCGACTAGACCAGATATTTTAAGCCAAAACTTTGTTTTCCCAACAATAACCAAGTGGAGTTTTTTGCAAAAACCTAATCACATGTTAACCACAGCACTGCTACAACAAAATTCAAAGTTTAAATGTAAAGAATAGATGAAACCTAAAAATGACCTGTTGGAGGTCAGTTAAAAAAAACCTACCATCACTTATTTCTTTTACCTCATCACATGTGTGATCATTTGTGTAATCGACTGGTGTTTTGGGGTAAAATTTAAAAAGAAAATCCACAGACTCTTGTTCGTGGTTTCTCCTCCACAATCTGCAGAGTTGGTCACATTATGATTGCATTAAGCATTTTCAGTGTTGCTGTTATACAAAAAGTAGGTAGCAGTTGTGAGTTATAGCAAAAAAAAAGAAAGTGGAGACAAGCTTGGTAAAAACATTTAAACCCAAGTTGAAGCACTACTGCTTCTTTAAGTCATGCCGACGAAGCTTTGCAGTCAACACCTATTTTGCAGTCGAAATGTAAACACATCATATCATCCTTACATTCACACTCGTATCCATACAGCAGGGAGGCAAAGAACAAATGTATTGGAAAGAATATTAAACAGTTCTGAAAACATTCTTCATCTTAAGATATACTGACATTTTTTGCAGTAGGTTTTAGAAATCCTGTTTTTGTTGCCAATGTGGTGATAAAAAGAAATCTGAAATTAAACATGATTTAATCAAACAAACATGAAAAGGCAACATTTACTGGAATAAAATCATTATTGTATGAATGCAGGTTAATTCAGTGATGTTAAAGTAAAGGTAGAGTTGATACAGATATTTTAGATATATGTTGATTGGTTGAGCTTGGAAATGATTCAAGACTCTGGTGAATGAAGGTGTACATCAGACTGCAATAGAGCCTTTTTCTGAGATGTGTATTTGGTTTAGATAATGCAGAAGGCGCTGACCTCATGAAATCAATAACATGTAATCTAAGCATTCTGCATAACACAAGGGCACAGAGCCCTCACATCCTGTGTTGTGGTGAACAGTGTCTGCAGCCAGAAGCTCACTTCATTTTCACCTCTCATAAAGAAACACCAGAGAGGACGTGATTAATTTATAATTGAAATGGATCTAATGAAAAGGGCTCTGCACAAGAGATGATTATTTAAAGAGGTTCAGTGGTCACAAATCGTGTGATGAATAAAACTGCACCGAAATGAAAGGCAGATCCAAGATTTTTAAAAATCTATATGCAGACAGGCAGCTCCAATCTGTCTTTTATCCTCGACTGAGACAAAGTGTGATAGTCCTCTGAGGTCCAAAGAAAAAAAGAGATGAAATTTTTATGAGGTATAAAACTGTGATTCAGATCACATACCTTCAAAAGGAAAGGTTCAGATATCAAAACAGAAAAACAAATGAGGAGGAGGATGGTCTCTGGGTAAGCGGAGGCGTTATAGGGATGATTTTCACCACAAAGCAGAATAAGCAACCACAGACTGTATAAAGGAAGTGGAGGTAGCTGCTGGGTCGGAAATGTGAAGCCTATGCTGAAGTGCCTTAAACCTGCATTCTTTCTAAAGGCCAGCAGGGGGCGACTCCACTTGTTGGAGTACTGTACATGCCCATACTTCGACTGATTTTTTTTACCTCACTGAACGTTATCCCAGCTAGTTTATGGTCTCAATCTCTAGTTTCAAGTCTTCTTGAATACAGCATGATGTTCATTTTGTAAATTATGGACACATTTGGAGTCAAACGGACGATAAAACAGGGTATGCTTTAGGGTGCGGCTACCTTGTGATTGACAATCAGGATAGAGCTGTAGCAATCGTATCCTCCATAGCTCCACCCTTTTGTCCAAGTATGGTCACTTCTGGCTCCAAAAACCAAGATGGTGACAGCCAGAAACATGTATCTGTAGCCCTGTTTCCACCAAACACTTTCGATATAGTACCTTTGGAACCAAAAGTAACCCATCAGAAATGGCACATAGACCCTTGGTCCACTTAGCGTTTCCACCGCAATGGTACTCTTTCACATGGGCGGGGTTGTTGTCACTCACTGCTCCGTCCAGCACTCACTGGAGAATTGCTTGCTGGGTGCACATGCCACTGAATATGTGCAGTAGTGTTTCTACCACTGGCCCCGCCCGCGAGTCTCCATTTGGTTTTACAAAGATAAACCCTCCTTGAATGAAAAATGTATAAGGGTAACAATAATAACTGACCTTGTTTGCTGTTCCAGGTGTCAACAGTTTTACAGACGTCTCTTTTATAGTAGTGGTCTATCGAGAAAATGCTTTTTGGGCTACAGGGATTTAAATAACTGAGAGTGGCCCCTGGGGAAGAATTGGAAGCTAAGCTGAGCAGTGTTCCTGGAGGCCTGGCCAAAATACCAAACTCAAGGCCTCAGAACGGTAGTACACAAGCCAAGTGTGACATCACGGTGACTACATCTACATCTACATCTTCAAGTCAAACAAATCAAGAAAAAAAAAAATGAAGAAAATACTTACCAAAAAAGAATGTTGAACAACCATACAAATCCAATCTGCTCATTCTTAACATATGATGAGATACGCCTTTATTAATCCCCGGTGGAAAAGTTGGGTTGTTGCAGAACAGAAATAAATACAGGTAAGTATAGACGGAAACAAATATCAACCTCCACAAAGGCCGAATTTCCTATCTTGAGAAAATAATTTGTGTATCCACTTCATGATTCAGATCTGCTCCAAAATTTAATAGGTTCTTCCTTGGCCCATGCTGGGTGTCTGCAGGTATCAGACACTTAAATTTAATGCTTTTTAAGACCATTTCAAGATAAATATCTAAACCAAATTTAAGGCTGATTTTTGAACAAATAATCAGTTTCTTATTAAGCATTGTGGGTAAGTATAAACGTAAGTAGAATATAGGTAGTCTCGTGCAATGTTGGTAACAAAAGTGACTTAGGTTAATCTACATTTTGCCAACAAGAAAGTGCAAGTATGAAATAAAAAGACTATTAAGTTCAGTGGTAGGTTTAAAGATTTAAACATAAAAAATGTGGACTTTTACTCAGAAGAGCTCGACTTATTTTTATAAAAAGCAACTAAAAGATGGATAAATTAACTGAGATAAAAGATTTGTGGCAGTTAAGACCTCACAAATTCAAACTCAAGACTATTCAATGACTTTTGAGGCCTAATATTTTCAACTGAATTTAAAGTTCCAGTGTGTAAGATTTAGGGGGATTTAATGGCAGCTAGCTGGAGGTTTGCAGATTGCAACCAGCTGAAACTTCTCCCGGTAAGAATTCCTTCAGTGTTCATTGTTCAGGAGGTTTTTACGGGGAGCTGAATTATCCACAGGGGTCTCTTCCTCTCCAAGACAAACAGACCAGGTGATTAAAACTAATAAAAACACTGAATAAAGCAGTTACATGTCACAAATCAGTGTTTTTCCAATGTTGTTTGGCATGTCGGAGACAGGCTGCTAGCCCAGCACCTGCTAATGTGTGCTCACCTTTTGTCCTCATCTTTAGAAATTTAGAAGGTTCTTACTGCCAGCTAAGTATCCACAGAGGTCTCCTAAGAATAAAGCAGGTTTGTGTTTGAAAAAAATCAGTGTTTTTCCTACTCTCCCATTGTGGAAGGGCTGCTAACTATGGTGGCTGATGTGAAAATGTTATGTCCCTATCTAGAGCCCATGTTTGGTTTGTCCGCTCTGGGCTACTGTAGAAGCATGGTGGTGCAACAAGGCTGTAGATGAGGACCTGCTCCCTTGGTAGATGTAAACATATGTACAGTTCTTATTTTTAGGTGATTGTACACTAAAGAAAACATGCTTATTATATTATGTTTCTGCCAATATATCCTCCTAAATCCTACACACTGGGCGTTTAAGACATTTTAAGACTTTTTAAGGACCTGCAGACACCCTGGCTACACCCTTTCACCAAGTTTAATGAAAATTGGGCCAGTATTTTTTCCATAATCCTGCTGACAAACAAACAAACAAACAAACTGAAAACATGACCTCTTTGGCAGAGGTAATAGGAACAGAATAAAAACAGAAACTATACAAGAGAATTTGGAGAAAAATTACATGCTGAAATAACAAGGTGTACAATCAGTCAGCTTCTTCAGATCAGCTGTTTGAACATACTGTAATTGGCTGTGATGATGCAGAGCAGGTGTTTAAACCTTTGTTTTATTTCCTGACACCAACATACAAAAACTATAAATGCAAAGTTACACTAAAGTCCAAAATATTGCATGTTGGTGCCTCAACACTTCTGTTCATTCTAAGTAATGAGCCCAAACCAGGAAAAACAGGGCTGTCCATATACTTTTGGCCATGTTATGTTAGATGTGTGTCTATTTAAATTTTGGGAAGCAAAGAACATTTTTAAAAACTGACATCCAGACACAATCTGGATGTAAAACACTTGTTCACAGATAAATAAAAGGCAAAAAGAACAATATGTTTCTACACTAACATGTTAGACTACAGATCTAATTAGCAGGTAAACAAGCAATAATCAAGCAACCTTTCAAATCAAAAGCCTCAACACAAAGCTGCCGGGTAACGTCTGTCCTGTCGAGATGTCCCCTGTGCAGTCTGGCGCAGTATGTACAACAACAGCAACATCTTTGGTGTCTTCCATCCGATTCTTGTGTCCTGTGTCATTCCTTTGAGCTCCGTTGGAGAAGTGATCACATGAGGAGGGTATACAGTGTATAAAAAACTATTATTTTTTTCTACAAACATTTTACATCCGCAGTCATTCCTTTATTTACAAGCATCAGCGTGAAAAACCTGTGGAGATGACAAGCTACAGTTTGATGCATATTGCCAATGCTGCGACCCCCGTTTGTTTTGATGGAATGGTTTCTTCCATCTGTGTGTTCAGTCCTGGTGATGGGTCCTCTTTATAATCTCCTGCAGCGGGGGTGTGTGGAGTGTTTTCAGATAAAACTCTGATAGCTGTAGTAACCACATCGTCTTTACAAACAACTTAAAGAACCATCAGATGATGGAGAGTTCGGGTCCGTTTCACTCGCACTCTGCTAGGTTTTCACCAGCGGCTGCTCTGAATTGTCCTCTGGCGTCTTTTCTCCTTCGCGGGATTTTTTCCTCTTCTTGTGGCCTGAAGAGACGAGATATGTCGACAGTTTAGGAACAGTTCAATGAAAATTCTGTTTTTATTCTACCAGGAGCTTATCCATATAACTGTGTCCATTCTGACTTTGGGTCGTGCCAGCTTTACACTCCTCACCTCTGTCGTAAAGATTCGGGAAATCCAGATTCTGATGTGCAGATGAATGAGCAGCTAGTTTGGTTTGCTGGTTGCATCTAGCTACAAAAGCTAATGCAGGGGCTATGTTTACTTTTGGTGGCCTCAGACACAAGCATCTAAAATAATTAACGGAAAACTTAAGTTTATATGGACAGCTTTATGAGGCTCTCTGGAATCTGATTTTCCCAAATCTCTATGGCCGATGCAGCAAAAGAAGTTCATATCAACCATAATCAGGCTGACCCTGATTTTAGCCCTTTTTACATTGGACTAGTAAAACCTGGGGACCTCCAGTAATCTTACTATATAATGACGAAAACTCTGTCTGTGTGTGTGTTCCACGTTTTTCTCCTCACTGACTTAGTCAATCCATGTGAAATTTGGCACNTCTTGCCTGTTCCCTCTGTCCCTCCCCTTTCCCCATACACACAGGAGACAGCAGAGTTTTTTCCCCACCCGCATCCTGCTTCCAATTGGCTCTGAACCTGATGGCAACGAGTACTAGCCAATCAGAGGCAGAGCAGGGTAATGTGTTTTTTTTATGGTTAGGAAAATGTCAGTCCTGTAACTAACAGAAAAAAGTTAGATGAGTGCATAAAAAGCAATAATAAATAAAGAATTTGTGAATTCAGGATGATATTTATTTGTGTGTGCAAATTTTAATTATCAGAGGTTTACTGTGTATATAATGTACTTGGTACATCAGTCTATATTTGATATCCCATCTGTTTTCTAATGTTAAATAATGTTAAAAGGTGTTTAACTCCCTCTTATAGTCATTGTCCTGAAGCTCAGGGGGGAGAAAAATAAATAAACCGTGTACCGTGGGTACAGTTTTGCAAAACTGCACACAGTTTACCAATCTGTCCACATGGATGTAAATTGACAATCTGTACCCACAGTTTAAAATCCGTCCCCATGGATTGTAAAACCGTGCACACAGATTATTTAATTTTCTCTCCCCGGAACCTTGGGGGGCTCCGTAGAAAAAGTAACTTGTTTTGGGCTTGTTTTCACAGGCCTGGTTGCTTATTTGTCTCGCGAGATCTGGCAACACTGTTGAGATGCATAAAAATGGAGGCCTTCCTTTCAAGTAGAAAATACTTTTTGAAAACTTTAAAAACTATTGTTGTTTGTGTCTAGTTTTATCTCTGTATGTAGTTTATGGCTTTTAAGATATGCTTTGCAAATGTGTATGTGTACATAGAGCAACAAAAAAAAAGTGTAATGTCCCTTTAAGAATCTTCATGAGAATACAAAGTAGTCCAAGTAACTAATGTATGTTTAAGTAGGAGGCAGGATCTGGAGAGGAAGCTGTCATTGTGAGTGTGTGTGGAGTTTGCATGTTAATCAAAGCAGAGCAGGGAGAGAGTGTGAGAGGCATAGAAAAGGTTGGTGAATAAGTGTTCTGTGTGTGTGTGTGTGTGTGTGTGAGAGAGAGAGAGACTGACTGAGTTTGAGCAGGAGTTTCTTGCCCAGTGTGTCCTCTGAGCCGCTCAGGGACAGGCTGCTGATGAAAGGAGACGTGTCCGTTTCTATGGGAACAGAGGCCATGTCTGAGAGAGAGAGAGAGAGAGAGAGAGAGAGAGAGAGGGAGAGAGAGACATAGTTATGACCCCGTCAATGATGAACAGCTTTGGTCTCTGTTGGAGGAGACATTAAAGTCCTGTATGACTCTCAGACAGCTTTGTGTACGAGGTGAGACGAAGGACACATCGGCCGTAGAGATGTTCTCTAATATAATGGAACTAGATGGCTCTCAGCTTGTGGTGCTCAGAGCGCCAGAAACAAAGATTTAAAAAACTCAGCAGCAATGTCTCTTTCCAGAAATCATGACCCGGTTACTCAAGATAATCCACAGACTTTGTTGTGAGCAGTTTCATGAGGGAACTATTTTCTTTCTACTGAACTACAGCTACCACACTTCATCACCCTACGTCTTCTGCTACCTGAGGCTCTCTCCGAGCAGGTTATCCCAGGGGGCCATGCTCCTTGTTTCATCCTGAATGGTGGCTCTGACACTCACTAATCCTCAGCCTCCCTCTTTTCACTGCTCGTAGATTCTCAGAGTGGAGCCCTCCATGCATTATGAGATCCATTATATTCGAGAGAAGGCCGACATCTCTACAGCTGATACCTCCAACACTCAGCAACTCACACTAAAACAATCTAGAGTGATAAACATCTCTATAGAACTCTCCCTTTAAATAATCTATTGTTATTTATGGATATTATCACTTGACACGTGCGTGGGAAAATTGATCCTTCAATCGGATTGCTTGTCTGTACACAGCAATGAACAGTAAGACATCATACCAGTGTGCGCCTCAGTCTCAGGCCTGTCCTCCCTGATGTAAGGGATCTCATCCATCCTGAGAAACACTGAATCGCTGGGACTCTTCTGGCCATCAGACTTGCTGCCTGCAGCAGATACAGCACACATAAACACATGCATGCATCAAAACACACGTGATCCTCTTACTATATAATGATGAAAACTCTGTGTGTGTGTGTGTGTGTGTGTTCCATGGTTTCTCCTCACTGACTTGGTCAATCCATGTGAAATTTGGCACAGTGGTAGAGGGTCATGGGAGGATGCCAATGAAGCAATATTACATCAATTGGCCAAAGGGGGGCGCTATAGCAACCGATTGAAATTGCAAACTTTGAATGGGCATATCTCATGCCCCGTATGTCGTAGAGACATGAAACTTTGCACAGAGATGCCTCTCCTCATGAGGAACACATTTGCCTCAAGAACCCATAACTTCCGCTTATATAGATTTTCCGCCATTTTGAATTTTTTGAAAAACACTTCAAATGGATCTCTTCCTAGGAAGTTTGAGCGATCTGCATGAAACTGGGTGAACATAATCTAGGGACCAATATCTAAAGTTCCCTCTTGGCAAAAGTTGGAAAACTTACTAAAACTGAGCTTCTATAAGGCAATGAATATTGCGGAGGGCGTGGCTCATCACATAAAGGTGTATAACATCTCAAGGGTTTCACCCATCACCACGCAACTTTGTAGGCATATGACCACACATAATCTGAGGGGACCCCTCCATTATTGACCCCATCAAACAAAATGGGGGCGCTAGAGAGCTCATTTCTTATCTAGGCCTAACCGCCATATGGATTTTTACTAAACTTGGTAGATATGTAGAACAGGACGCCTCAAGGTGACTGGAGAAATTTAACTCTAATTGGCAACTGGGTGGCGCTATAACAACAGAAAAATGCTTCAAAATGGCTAAAATGCGACCGATCACTGTGGCTCCCCCTGTGGACCAATGTTGCGTTATTTTTTCTAATTTTTGGTATGACTAAGTCATGGTATGGTATGCTGTACTCAATGGGTATGGACTAGTAATATTTATATTTTATAAGCCGATGTCCATCTGTTCATTCCCATTAGTGCAGGTTTTTCATGTGAATTTTGCCATATATGCCATTAAAGTCTTCCCTTGACTGACTGTAATTTCTCTAACCAGGAAACTAAAAATAATCAGGTTGCCTTCTATGAGGAACATCATTTGGTGCACCACTCTGAACAAAGTAATTAAGCCACAGTGCTGCATTAATATTCATGTTTATGATCTCCATCCCTGCGGTGCATTCAAAGACAGATTACTGACTCAAGTTCTCCCTCGCAGTAACAGAAATGCAGCTGTAAAAGTCACTGCAGCAACACATTGGTAAAGACATGAGCATCAGCATAAAGATTTTGTATTTGGGCCCCTGGGCACAGACATGTCAAAGGCCCCACCACCTCTCCTACACAGGACTGGAAACACACACAGACTTTGTGGTGATTTTTACCTCTGTTTTTGTTGTAGTCATTTTGTGTCTGCTTTTCTGACCCTTTCCACCAAAATAAGCATGTGTACGTGGGTCTTTTAAACACAGGTAAGCCCACTAAAAATAGGCAATAGACTCTTCTCCCATTGCCAGTAGACCAGAGCTGTGTACACGGCCCTGCAGCAGACGAGTATGCCTTCCTGTGTGTGTGTTACACTGAACATCATAAACAGGCTAGAATACAGGATAGTAAACAGTAGAAAGCAGCATGCAGGCCTGTGAAAATGTGACAGTGGTTACTTCTTTTTATATGTTTATATATCTCTTACTTATTCAGTCTCTCTTTCAAACTTGGTGCTGACTCATTTGGAAGGATGTTTGAGTACTGCTTGGGCAGAGTCGGACGTGTTTCTGTGGTGGCGGGTCATTGCATCTCGCCAGTTAAGGGGCTAAAATTACCGCATTGACCCAGGTTTTATGTTTCCATCAGTGCCGATCAGAGAGTCGTTAGATACCTGTGACTGTTGCAGAGTCATTTGACCCAGGTGTATATACTGATTGTAACCTTTCCCATAACATTAAAAAGCCAGATGTTAGCGGGTTTTTTGTGTCTCTTTTCGAATTTTTTGCCCCTTTCTGGAATTGTGTGTCTTTCCATAGTTGTTTTGTGTCTCTTACAGGTAATTTTGTGTGTTGTTAAGGTAGCTTTGTGTCTTTTTTGGTAATTTTGCATCTGTTTGTGATAGTTTGCATTTCTTTCCCCATCATATACTAGAGTCCCGTTTATACCACAACAATTTCAACTGAAAACGGTAAACTTTAGTTGTGTTTTGGCCGATCGTTTACATGACAGCTGTGTTTTGGGTGCCTGAAAATGCAACGTTTTGAAAACGGGTTCCAGAGTGCAATTTTTTGGAAATGAATTTTTTGGAAATGGCAGCGTCTCCATTGTCATGTAAACTTGCAATATGCAGTTCCTCTGAAAACTGAGACTTTTTGCACATGCGCTTCCAGTCACTAGGCATGCGCGAGAAAGTCGACCATCACAACAACAATGGCGGACTCCCGAGCTCTGCTTGTGCTGCTCACCCTGTTGGATTTATCAACGCTTCCCCATCATAGTGTAGATTTACTGTAGCAACGCCACCTCGTCGTCCGTCCAGACAAATGTTCGTGCGGTTGCCATTTTGTTTGTTTATACATCACCGCTCTCGTGCGGTTGCCATTTTGTTTGTTTATACATCACCGCTCTGTAGAAGGAAGCGTAAGTGTCACACTGCCGACTACTGGCCTGGCATGTATACTGCAGTGTTTTTGGTCATTTTGCGGATCCGTGTGCACGGCGATTGTTATCAAAACGTTATCAGAACTTTTTTCAAAATGAAAATGAGAAACGATTCTGTTTTCAGTGGATCGTTTTCGTGTAAACATGGCCTAGGGGTGGGGGAAAAAATTGATACAGCATAATATCTCGATATTTTTGTGAGGCAATATTGTATCACCAAGTATCGATTTTTTTCATTATATAAATTCTTAATATTACAAATACAAATTAAACTTTAGGTAGCTTACTAGAATAATATCATCAGTTGCTTTTCAGTCCGCTACATGCGTTTTACTGCTGCAAAAACTGCTAAAGTCAGATGAACAGAATGAGAACTTTATCTTATTAGATAAAACAGATGTTGACAAAGTTTTCCTTTAGGGACATTATTTACAGTTGTAAAAAGATAATAAATCACAATATATTTTATCGTGTATCCTCTGGTGATTCCATCTCTATTATATACTGTAGTTACTTTGTGTCTCTGCAGTTCCTTTGCATCTCTCTGTGGTCTTGTTGTGTCTCTTCCTGGTCGGTACTTGTTAGTTTGAGTGACGTTTTGCAGGTTAAGGCCGGGGGGAGCCCTGATACTTTGGTTGACAATAAAAAGTAACTTTCATTATGTGTCTGCAAATTAGTGTATATGCAATAACAAGTGAGTTTTGGAGAAAATACCATCTCAACACACAACCAATCGGCTTAAAAACATTTTGATGTGAATAACATCCATAAGGACTTTGTCTGTTCAGATCAGTTGTGGTTTGGAGACAGTGTATAAATCTCAATAAATCTCAGCAGTACAGTATTTATTGTGACTCCTAAACCCCCCAAAATGTCACTTTCTCCATGATGAAACACTGACAGCTCTCAGAATTGAGGACCAGCAGACAAGAGTCTAAAACTCAAACTGCTTCTCACTGGGATCCATTAACAGGCAAAAACAAGCCTCCTGTCTTTTCTTTGTTTTTTATCATCTCATTTATATTCAGTTATTCCTCTGTCCGTCTGTCAGTCTGTTTATCTCTCCTCAGCTGCGCCTCTGTCATTTTTTAAAACATCTCTTTGCAGTTTGGATGAGGTTATTGAACTCAATTCATCCTCAATATTTTGCCTTAATGAATTCCGAGAAACTCATTTGAGGGAACCAGCCTTGTTTGTCTGCCTCTGATGGCTCACGACGTCTCTCATTTATTTCAGCCTGATCTGTAAACCCACTCCAGGATTGTCATTTCCTGTCTGTCTCTGGAGTCGAGGATACTCACGGACGATGCGGTTCTTCTCATTCAGCAGCGAGGTGCTGTGCGGGACGCTGGACTGCTGCCCTCGGGCTCGGGCTGAACTGGGCCGGCCGATCTCCCTGGGTGGGGGCATGAGGGTGGTTGTGGTGGTGTGGTCCGGGGGCATCAGCGTGGCGCCGTGCTCTGCGGCCGGGGGCTCCGGGGTCGGGGAGTTGGCTTCTGCCAGACGGGCGTCAGCATCAGGTGTCTGGGGAGAGCTGTCCATCCGGGTGGCTGTTACAGCATTCTGGTAGTGGCTCCGGGTGATCTGACACACAGGAGCAGAGGATTATGGGTATTATTAAAGGGAAAATCCACCTTCTTTTAGTGTTGATAGTAAATGTAGTCAATTAAACAATACATTTCTCAGTGCTGCTGAGTTCTCTGACTTACAAAGTCGTGCCTACATGTACCATAATGCATTGTATGCGAGCTTCTGATACCCATAGCTATTAGTAGCCTCCTAGCCTACTAGCCAAAACATAATGTTGTGATTAGGCTTAGATATTTTGTTGGTTTTAGGTTGAACCAAAACCCAGCGTCTTCCAAATGTCTCATGTCAACGCCATCTTGAGGTAGCGTAACAACATTTAGTCGTTAAGTACAGAGATAAAAACCCAGCGTCTGCAAAACATGTTAACGTCCACACAATGTGAAATTCTAACGTCGTTAGACATTTAAAATATCATCAACCTGATTTTCATCCCAACCAAAATTTTGCGTCTGTCCAATGTAAGAGTCCAATGTCTTTCTAACGTCATACTGACGTACAGTGGAGGTTCACTCCACTCCTATGATAAAAGGCAGAAACTGAAAACTCAGAGATCCCTGACGTCATGTGACGTTCAGGTGTTACCTTTATGATCTGTAGATGTGTGAGCTGTCTGACAGAGTAATCCGGCAAGTAGGCGTTCCCCCCTCCGTTCAGTTGGCCCATGCTTCCTCCGTACAGCATCGACTCAGAGCGGTCCAAACCACTGCTGCGAGAGGGGGATCTGTGGACTGCAGGAGAAAAAAACAACAACTTAATTAAGCACTTTTACAGATATGAATAAGACCTGATTAAATCACAGGTGAGCTCAGGGATGCTGCTTTATTTTGCCCCTCTTAATGCGAGGTGGGTTCATCCACTGTGGCTGAAAGCTTCCATTCATCTGAGCCACTTCATTGCTGCATTCATTTTCTGTCAGTTAAATGACTTGGAAGTGTTCGCATACTTCAAGCTGTTCAAGCTGCAGGATGATTTAAATGCAATGAGTGAAGATTCCTGGAGAGTATTAGTGCTGCTGATCAGGTCTCTCACTCCTGATGATTTACAAACACACACTGTGTTCAGGCCTGCAGTGACACCACACACAGGTTTCCCTAATGAGCAGTAATTTACTGAAACAAACTAGATTCTTTCAGTCTTTTGTTTCTTTTTGTTCTCGTAACTTTTCAACTTTACTTTCCTTGGTAAATAAATCAAGTGTATATTTGTGTATAATACATTTAAAAAGCACTTTCTAAAAGTTGAAAATAACTTGAGCTTTAACAATGAGCACATTTTGAGACATGCGCTCACTTTATGTGCTAAAATAACATTACGTTTTCAGTTTAAGGTGAAGATTTAATGGACAATAGGTTTATATACTGTATTCAAAGTAAGGAGGTTTGGTCTGGGTGTTAGGGAGCAGTTTGTCACTCAAACAAAATAGAAACAAAACCGTTTGTGTACCTGTTGGCATGATGGAAGGAACCCCAAAGTAAGAAAAGGCTCCATTCTCAAACTTCAGTGCTTCTTTACCGAACTCCACCTCAACTCGGCCCTGAAGAAACACACAAACACAATGTGAGCTGACCAGCGTCTGCCTGCGAGGAGAATGTATGTATTGCATTAATAAAGGGTAACTGCGGTATTTTCCATCCTAGACTCTATAGCCCCATCTCCACCAAACACTTTAGGTATGGTGCCTTTGGAACCAACAGTAACCCTTCAGACATGGTACCTAGACCCTAGTGTTTCCACTGGAAACAGTCCTCTTAAATGTGGGCGGGGTTGTTGTCACTCACTGCTCCGTTCAGCACTCGCTGTATTTCCTCAACACCGCTGACACAGATGGAAGTCTGCACCTGGTCTTTAACAGGCTGCAGTGAGAGTCTCTCTCCATGGTATATTTAAAAATAGCAGCTTTGTGCATTTAGTCCTTCTCAGGCAAGCTCAGGGGTTTAGTGTTGCTGTAGCCCACAGGAACGAAGCTCTGTGACGCTTTTTTTTTTCGCCAAGTGAGGATTAGAATATATGCGGTTCAAATAACCTACTAAAAATTAATGAATATTTTTAAATGCTTGAAGATCCAGTCATTACTAAAAGTGTGTGTCATCCAAGAGAGACAATAAAAACTAATTNTCCTTCTCAGGCAAGCTCAGGGGTTTAGTGTTGCTGTAGCCCAGAGGAACGAAGCTCTGTGACGCTTTTTTTTTTTCGCCAAGTGAGGATTAGAATATATGCAGTTCAAATAACCTGCTAAAAATTAATGAATATTTTTAAATGCTTGAAGATCCAGTCATTACTAAAAGTGTGTGTCATCCAAGAGAGACAATAAAAACTAATTGAATGGTCAAAGTTGTCACAGTGAAACTTAAGGTGTGTTGATGGACTCACGGCGTCAACTCATACATTGAGTAACATTACAAATAAACATTCCACCAATAAAATCAAACAATAAAATTACTGTTTATTTAAATGGAGTCTGGTGGGTTTGATGACAACGATTTTGAGGCTGTTTCTGGTTAAAACAGAAAGGATTGTATAACAAAGAGGTTGAGATCCTTCCCATAATGTTGTTAGACACTTTACAATAATCTAAACAGGTCGGTTGACTTCAAGTTGACGTAAAGTGACAGAGCGAACATGCCCCGAATGGTTACATTGCAGCCTGTTTCTCCACTGCCAGATACATCGCTCTCGCTCAATACTGGACCAGTTTCAAAAACTGTTGTTCCGATTAGTTGCTTAGACACAAAAACATAGGAATATAGGATCCAGGTTGAAAAGTTACCCTTTAAATTAATACCTGCAGGACCAGGATGAAGTAATCCACCGGTTTGTTGCGCTGGAACAGGAAGTGCTGCTGCGCTCGCTTGTTCCTCTCATCAAACTTGAGTTCCTGAACCACGCTGGGGTGTTTGATCAGCCTCAACAAGATCTTCTCTGAGATGTGAGCTGGTTTGAAAGGCTCCACCTCTGATGGAGGGAGGAGAGGAGAGATGAGTTCTGATGGGGCCACAAACAATCAGGAGGGTTTTCCATTCCAATTTCCGTTAACATATTTTCACTCGTAAGTGCTATATCGTAGGCAACTGGACTTGCTTGTGTTTCTTGAAGACGTTTCGCCTCTCATCCAAGAAGCTTCTTCAGTTCTAAATGACTGGTACGAAGCTGCAGGCTATTAACCCTGTGTGGGTGGGAACCCTTGCAGAGTCGTTAGGGTCACAATGTTGTCTTGGATGAGAGGCGGAACCTCTTCAAGGATCACAAGCAAGTCCAGTTGCCTATGCTATAGCACTTACGATTACCATGACCTGGATGACTGAGAATCTTCACCGACATATTTTCACTCATACAGAAATTCATAAGAATCCATTCACTGAAAAAAGCTCATCATCACTCTAGACTCCAGTAGGGGAGCATCTCTATATTAAAAATGGTCATGATAGAGGCTGCACAACTTTGCCAGAACATTTGACATAAAAGTGTGGACCTACATTTATCTTTAACCCCACCTTTAGCTATAGTTAAATCTTAACATAAGCCAGCCCTGAAAGTTGAGGGTTTTGTGGAAAATCAGATGCAATAAAAGCCAAAAATTCAAATTTAAAATTCATTTTTTGGCACTCTCCTCCACACCTACACCCCCTCTCACACTCTACTCCTTTCCTCTCCTAACCGGTATTGATACATCCACTTTTTTCCCCACCTAAGTTTAGTGATCATCGAGTCTCTTCTGTAGTGGAATTAACATCATATTGTCCATGCATACTCTTATCGTGATGGCCAACCAGCAGGTGGAGACATGAGATCAATACTTTTCGATGTATGTTATATTCATTGTGCAAATTAGGAAACCGATGATGTACCGATATTATTGTGCATCCCTAGACATGAGAGATCATCACCTCCCCTTGTAAAGATTTTAATCCTCTAACTCTATACAATGATTAAACTTTAAACTCAGGCTTTATTGATAAAGAACATTTTTTCCTTAGAGAACTGAGGCTGGAGAAAATACCCTCAGTTTGAATGATATCCCTGTGAGGAAGTTTTGATCTGCAAACATGAACAAGGACACGCAGCAGCGAGCTGATTGGCGGTTACCTGTTGACAGGAAGCGGTGTGTTGCCAGGAGAAGCTGAGGAGAAATGTTCACTTTCATCTCGTTCTCTGACAGTTTGAAGATGGAGAAGTCCTGCTGCTTCCTCTCGTGGTGAGAAACACGACGCTTGGTACGATTATCAGCTGACAGAGCAGACACACACCAACACACACAGATGAAGTGTATTTAAATCACAGAGCTCTTACTGAACACTCTGAACTCCCCAAATATTCTGTCATGAGTCTGTGTGCGCGCATACATACTGTAGAGGTCGGTCTCGTCGAGGATCTCTGACTTGATGATTTCCTCGATGACGTCCTCCAGGGTGACGATGCCCATCACCTCGTAGAAAGGGTCGCCCTCGCCCTCGTTGTTCACCCGCTGCACGATGGCGAGATGGGACTTTCCTGGATGGAGAGGTCAAGAAGGAGCCTCGAATTAGTATCACTTTGAATCCAGAATTCATTGAACAGAACATTAATAACAACATAAAACTCAGTGTGTGGAGAAACTGTGCATATTACTTGTCAACATAACATGAAACTATGCAGATCTGATTTATGCCAGTGGTGTCATGAAATATTTTTCAATCTCAGCTTTCATTCCAGGTAAAACATGAAATAATAAGACAGGGAATTGCTTTTCCCTTTTCAGTTTGCCCATCTGCACTTCTCAAACAAACTTTAGAAACATAAACATTTATGTTATTTTTGCCTCTCAGGAAGCAGTTTATTATTATTATTTTTTTAAATTATTTTTCATCTTTTCACCTTCAACTTTACTTTGCTGTCCCCGAGAGGAAAGTTTTCTATAAAAAGTGTGTAACAAACCAACAAGCTCACAGAAAAACAACACACATCGGTGACAGCATAACATAAAATCTGGTGTGTATTCAGCCGTCATAATCCAACCCATAATCAGCAATGATGTACGGCATGTCAGCACTGAAACTAGCTGTGTCCCCAACTAATAATTTACATAGTTGAATCTGATTCGTTAAGGACTGAAAGTTGAATCATGTTTTTGTTTTGTCGCTCATTTTTAATTTGCTACATTAGTTTCCATTTTTACCACACCAGGAAAAAAGCTGAAACACCAAACTGAACAATTTGTCCTCCTGATTTGGCAGAATAGTTTATTTTATGACAGAATCTGTTCCATTCAGAGCTGTTTATATGTGTTGAGGGTTGTGTTTTTGTGCAGCACTGTACACACAGTACTGAAAGGGAGCTGCGAAGATCGATATACAGACAGAACATGTCGCCTAGTTTGGTTTCTGTTTGCTTGTTGTAAACAGAACTTTCGACTTTCTCTTACAGGGAGCTGTAAACAGCTGTTTCTACCCACCTCCACCTCCTGATTTTGACTGAAAATTAGTTCAAAAATATTTAGCAATCTGCAAGTGCCACAATCTTACATGAGGCAAGGCAAGTTTATTTATAAAGCACATTTTGGCAGCAAGGCAATTTAAAGTGCTTTAAATAACACATCAAAAGCATCTCCTCTCCTCTCCTCTCCTCCTTTTTTAAATAACGTGTTGATGCCAGAAGCAGCTGACCCCTGGGTATTTTCACATAATCTTATCTGGCTTTCATTCAAATAAGTTTGGACACTACTGAATTATTGGGAGAAAACAATCATTTCTATGTAAACTCAGACTCTCAGCACCCACATGTAGCCCAAATGGAATGATGTTTTGTTTCATTATCACATTTTCCTGCTATTGCAACTGTTGGCCGTAGAATCAGGCTCCTTAAATCAAATCGTGTCAAATCACGATCACAAGTCATCACAAGTCGTCTGTCCGATTCCGGGGTCACCTCTACTTGAAACCAAGCTATTATCCTCCTGAGAGCCTGTGTCTTCATATGAGGACATCACATTTCGGGTTTACTTGACTTTATACTTCATTCTACTTAGCTCAGACCTGTTGTCTTCAATTGTGGACACTTTTTTGCGCCATCTAGTGGCAGTAAGAGCACAATACACTAATCCATGTAAAAACAAGATGGCAGCCCTCTCTGCCAAGTCAGTCTGCAGCCGGTCCGACACATGAGTGGACAAGATCCAAAACCTGATCACATTTTATGGTTGAAACTTGTTTATTAGTGTTAAGACTGGTTGTAGTTTGATACGGCAACAGATTTGACCAATTTTAGCAACAGTAACAAGCTGAGACGCTGTTAACTAGGAAGTCCTTGTTTGAAGACATTAGGACATTTTTATTGTCTTGATGATCACTGACAATTTTTAGTTTTTTATACTTATCAGGTCCGACTGATCCCAAATAGCTAGGAGAAATTGAAATTGCATACAAACAAAAGTTTGGGTCTCAGGAGGATATAACAGTGAACTGCAACCACACGTTTATTCAAAGTATGCCTCTGTTCACAGAAGCTGGACCTCTAATTTGTTGAAGCAATGAGATCGACGTACATTGTTTTTTTTCTGTTTCTTTTCATTTGGGCAGTTACTGTCTGCAGTGATGTGTGTGTGGGCAGGTATGTGTATTAAGATTGTATTCAGTGTTTTGTGTGTGATTCAGTCTCCTCGTGCAGCTGCTTTTGCCCCTCACTAAGGAGAAATGAAAACTTTCTGTCTCAGTTATACTGACAAGGAGCAAAACTTTATTAAGGACACTTGGATCACTACGGACGAGCAGTATGGAGATATTTTGTGGTTTCAATTATGTGTTTTTGGACGTTTGAATCTGGGGCGCTGTAAGCCTCCATTAGGTGGAGTTGTGCTGCTACCTCCTCTCCCCTTGGATCTCCGCAAGTGATGTGAGGACTCTAAAACTTCACCTGAGCCTCCCTCGGCATATGGGTGAGTAGATAATGGCTGAATTTTCATTTTTGGGTGCACTATCCCTTTAACATCAATAACTGAAACTGTCTGAAATTAGTTGCTGCAAAATCTTGACAGTAGTGATTAGTTAGTTAATCATCTTAGAAAGGCTCAGACTCACTTCCAATAAATCACTAACATGTGTTTCCTCTGACTGATGAGATGAGCTGGAAAGCAGGGTGCAGTTAGTCAGTAGAATGGCTGCATATTGTCAGATAAACAAGATTTTGTATTTTAAATTTCAGATTAGATTTGAGTAATGCTGTCTCCTCTCACATGTGTGCATGACTCACACTGAGTGGGAGCTCTGCAGTCTGATGCTCAGTAAGTGGAGCACCAGCAGGAGCTGAATGGAGTGGGTGTAACAGCGGGGAGGATTCAATACAAAACAAAAACACAATCCATCACAGAAATACACTCCAGAGACGGCACTGTGTGTTTACCTCCAGGATGATGAGTGTGTGTTTCTGGAGGTAAAATCTTGGGGCGTTTCCAAGGATAAATGGAGTAATTAATAATCCGTGCACTGCTGCGTGAAAAAGTTGTTCAGGGGCAGATTTTCTTTTACACAAGGAGGAAATAAAATAAAAAGGCTGGAGGACTCTTAAATGGGATTTAATTTAAGGTGGGTAGATCTGTAAACGAAGCAGGAGGAATAACAAGGAAGGGTTGTTTATGTGTCTGTCCCGATGCCAACGTGTGTCTTAACAGCTAACGAGATACTGCACTGCAGGCAGCAGCAGTCGTTTGTTGTGTCACTCATCCTTGCATAATTCAGAACTTTACTGTCAGATAGACATGTGCACAAATATACAGAAATACACACTCCCGCTGCACACATACAGTAAATGTACACATGCAGAAAACAGAGTGAATCCTTGTTTGTAGCTCCTCCTCGACAGTCTGGCTCCAAATCAAATTCCTTACCGAGATTCTCTCCCTGCTTCTACACTCTCTGCCTGCCAAATACTACCTCTCACACACACACACTAACACACACACACACATGCAAATGCACACAATTTTGGCAGAGCTGCATTCAGCTAAATAGGTCAGCCTTACATACAAAATAGTCTGAAAGAGGGAGAAGAGAGAGTATTTGCAGCTAATGTGTTATTATGTTCTTTCTCTCTGTATTCTGCAGATGTAAGAACTTCATCTCTGTTTTCCAACTTTCTTTTATTTCCTCAATTTTTGCCTGTGCTGACTAAAAGTTATAAACAAAGATTTGGATTGAAAGACTCGTTAGATAGCCTGGAACAAAACGTTAGCATTGTAGGTACCTGGAAACCATGGATATGTTACATTTGTACGTTTTAAATGTATTATATAAATGTGTCTAAAGTGAAACAGTTGTGATTACATGCATATGAGCTGACTTTGTCATCAGGAAGTGGATAGTGGATGGCGTGACACCTAGACGAGACACCTGCCAAGCTGCAGACCAGTGTTTGAGACCAGCAAACGACAAACCAGTTGTTTTCATGGCCGCATATGAGTTTGGCCAGGTGTGTTTGGGAAGTACTGGATGAATGAGACTTTAGTTATACCGAGAGTTGTGTGATTTTGTGTTTAGCCCATGTATTTGGAAAGGCTGCAATCATCCAGTGCACTGATGGGAGTAAAGAATGAAGTGGTAGATGGGTCACAAAACACAGGACTTTCCTCCGGGACTTTCCCCAGGAGACCGGTGTTCAGAACCGTGAACTTTGAGTTATTTTTCATCACGTTTCTTTTCCTAAACCTAACCACAGTATAACTTTACGAACCTAAACATGTCGACAACTTTACGTAGAGTACCTTACACCTACTGTCCTTGTCCCAGTATGCAAGCATGGGAGAGGCCAAAGTATTGACCAATTGACGTATTGACCAAAGTATGTCCTACTCTGCTATGATAGGTGGAGATATGCCCCCTTTCAGCTTGTTAGTATTGGACCTTTTTCTGGTTGATCTATTACGTCACAGACCAAACAATGGACAAACAAGTTAGCTACAGTTAGTTAGTGGCAACGTGGTACCATGGTGGACAACTTTACAGCTCTGTACATTTCGTCTGTCCAAAAATGCACAGCTCTGGATGTAGATTTCATCAAGTTTTTACCAGCTTCTTCTTCTGTTACGCATTTAATATTCGAAAAAGCCTATGGTGGACACTTTGGAGCGTGCGCCAAGCGCCTGGGCCACTTTGGGTCAGATTGACTGTATACATGCAGGAGGAATTCAAGTCCCAATCGCATTATCTGGGTGTGTTAGTCCAATTGGGAAATTTGATTTAGTATGATTTTAGTCTGACTAACACAATAAATCGATTTTCTCTAATGTCATGTAAACATCCTGACTGATCATCTCATTACAGTGCAATGTTCTGCTGGGAAACCTTTGATCGTGGCATTCATGTGGATGCCACTTGACATACACCACTCACACAAACACCATTGCAAATCGAGCACACCCCCTCATGGCAGTGGGCCCCCAGCATGACAATGCCCCATGCCACACCGCAACACTGCTCATGAATGGCCTGAGGAATGTGACAAAGAATTCAATTTAGCCTCAAATTCCCCAGATCCCAATCCAGTTGAGTATCTGGGGGGTTTGCCCCAGAGGTCTTACGTCCATGCCTCGACAGGTCAGAGCCAAGTCCAATCCACCATGCGTCCTCTAACCTGTCGAGGCATGGAGACAGGACCTCTGGGAGTGTCCTGCTGTGTCTGGCACCAGGGTGTTGATGGTGGATGGGGTACCAGTACATCCCACTAACGCTCGTTTGGATTGGGGAATCTTAAAGCCAGATTGATGCCTTGAACTCTTTGTCAGCCATTCCTGAGCAATTGTTTGCAGTGTGGCATGGAGCATTGTAATAATACTATTTCAAAATGGGGGCATGAAAATGGTCAATGGAGCTTTACAAGAGCTTAGTTAGAAAGGCTACTTAATACAGAACTCCCTCTAAGAAATGCAGCCTTTGTTCCTGTCCGTTCATACTGTCAGGGACCACCTTTTTCCAATGACAAGACCTGCAAATGTGTGGACGAGTAGGGTAGACTCAGTAAATTCACTTTGTCGAGTGTCTTTACAGGGTCCTATCCATAGCTAAACAGCAACCAGTACTAAACAAATGACCAGAGCCCAATAGATTTTGATGACTTTTGAAATCATTTCAGGCCGCTGAATGGGTGCTTTGAACCAGGAGGGACTTCACACAGCACATTAAAAATGCTTTAGATTACTCTGGATGACTCCAAACAAAGTCAATGACACTGTAGCTACACGCATTTGTGTTGGAGAAGCTAAAATGTGAAAAAGTAACATGAATAGAGGGAACAGATGGCAGGGAGACGAACTGGAAATACAGCACACTGAATATTTTATGGTCTGCCTCCTGGGAAACTGTACAGCGACAGTGACAGAGAGAGAGGAATGGATTCAGGAGAATATAAAGGGTTGTGGGGTGTGAAAATGGCAGTAAAGGGCAGTGGTGTATCATAAAAATCAATCTGTGTCAATAAAGCCCTACCTCTAGTAAAACAGCTCCTCATTAATAAAGAATAATGGCAAGTTCATTTTTAAATGATCTCAGGTATTTGTCTTCTTTCGTCAATATATACCCACTAACGCTTTGTTAAGTTTGGACTGTGAGATGGAAACATATTTACTTACTTTTCTTCTTAACTTTCTCAGACAAAAAGAAAGTTTGAGGCCTCACAGCAAATTAAAGTCAGAGCTGTTATTAGGCTACACTAAGCCCTTCCTTATCTTAAAGGGACAGTTCACCCCGATATTACAAAATACACATTTTTACTCTTACCTGTAGTGCTGCTTCTCAGTCTAGATTGTTTTGGTGTGAGATGCAGAGTGTTGGAGATATCAGCTGTAGAGGTGTCTGCCTTCTCTCCAATATAATGGAACTTTATGGCACTCAGCTTGTGGTGCTCAAAGCGCCAAAAAAGGACATTTGAAAACCTCAACAGCAATGTCTCTTTCCAGAAATCATGACCTGGTTACTCAAGACAATCCACAGACCTTGTTGGAAGCAGTTTCATGTAGGAACTATTTTTCTCTATCAAACCACACCAGCCAAAGCGTGCATCTACTACCACTGAGCTAGCTCACATGATAGCTCAGCCGAGGAGGATGCTAGGGCCATCTCAAATATCAGTTTCTGGGCATCGAAGTTTCAGTGAGAAATATCCAGGATTCATTTCAGTTGATGCACCTAAAATAATGTGGCGGTAAGCCACTTTGTTAGCATGCAGGTAGCTAACATTAGCCATAATAGCTAAAAAAAAGAATATCTTGCAAGATGACTGAGCTGTCACTTATGCCGGAATTCCACTGGATGCGTGTCCGTTGCGGAACGGCAGCGCTGGTTATAGCGCTGCGTGCTTCGCCGTCCGTCAACACCCACCGGCTGCGTTTGCTGTGTGGAGCGGTGGAGCTCCACCGGACAGCGGGAGTCACGAGGACGCACGAGATCTCGCGAATTCACGCATAATTGCGCGATATAACAAGATGTAGTTTTTATAAACAGAACCACAAAACCAGAGGAGTAGTAGGAAGACATCTGGGTGCACCTCCATGATTAACATCTCCTCGTCCATGGTGTCAACGGGGTGAAATGATGTCTGAAAACCTCTGACCTGTTGACTTCAGGCCTGCCTCTGCCCATTATGACGTTTTCAAGGTGTAGTGCAGGGAAATATGATCCACCGTGAACACTGTTTATTTTTTTTAGAAAATTAACCGAATGTTTTATTTTGTTTCTGTGCACGACTTCCTGCCCCGCACAATCTGCTCTGTGCTGAATTGCTGCGTTGTGCTCTGGCGTCCGGCAAAATAGAAGTCCTGCGTATCTGTTGCAGCGGGCTCCGGACCGCCGCAGCTGTGAGGGAGCTGGAACGCAGCACAGCCGCAGCCGGTGGAAGCACACACATTGACTAGAACTGAAACGGATCGGCTCCGCTGCCGTTCAGATGCAACCAACACGCATCTGGTGGAATTTGGGGGTTATAGTTTTCAGGCGATTTGCTACGCTTGTTGTAGATTTGAGAAACTTTTTGGGGGTCATCTTGGTCAGTTTTGAAACACAAAATTGTTTGACACATTTAACATCTTGCTAGGATATCTGTAAACCTGGTACATGTGGCCTGTCCCAGTTGCAGTAGGACTGGACTGCTTGTGACATATAACAATTAATGTTAATGTATAATGACTAATGTTGGATTACTGTCTCTTAATTTATGGGCAATTTGGGATTTTTTGTAGCCTGGAAATCCAGACCCAAATCTAGAAAGATTTAGGGTCTTGCTATGAGTAATGAAAATGGCCCAACTCGAGGGGCGGCACCAAGCATGCATTTGAAAATATCACTGCACGCAATTGGATAACACTACAACCAATCAGAACAATACACGGGGAGACGTATCCAGAGTTTAGCTACCAGCGGAGCTAACTGGTAGATTAGACTCTTGCCGTATGCGTTCGGCAAAGGAAAGATTCGAGCGCTGTCTTCTGTTCCTCTTTTAGAGAAAAAGCCAAGTCTAACTCGTTCATTGTAGCGGCCAAAGCCGTTTCAAACAACTGGTGTTCATCCGTAGCCATCTTGCAATATTTACTGACTGATTCCGGACTTCGTCGTCGCAGCGCTGTCGTCATCTGTCACCTGTAAAACACCCACAGCATTTGATTACTGATTTGGGCGTTAATTACCAACATCCAAATCGTTGATTGGCTAGAGGACGCATTATTGTTTACATCTTGCGCTGTCATGAGTATAAGCCTCTCGTCCATGAGCAGATGCACTCTTCCTTCTGCCTGTGATATGTATTTTTTGGCACTTTGAGCAAAACAAGCTGAGTGCCGTCTAGTTCTGTTATATTCAGGAGAAGGCAGACACCTCTATCTGTAACGCTCACACCAAAACAGTCTAGATTGTTATATGGCACTACAGGTAAGAGGAAAAATCTGTATTTTTGATTTTCACGTGAACTGTCACTTTAATTTTGAAGCTATTCTTATCCTGGACTCTGTTTTCTGGTAGAGTTTGAAGACTCTCGTCCAGGATTTGTGTGTAATGTTCACCGTTCAGCTTCCCATCTGTCTAACCAAGCTTCCCCTGGCACTGGAAAGGCTCTCCGTACCAGCACGCCATTGCTGTCGTTGTTCACAGCAGGGAAAGGTGTTATTTGGCCGCTTTCTTTTGTGCCAGACATACTGCTTAGCATTCAGGCCAAAGAATCCCTCTGTGGTCTCACCAGACCAGCAGGCTCTCTGCAACACCTCTGCAGTGTCTTTATATGTAGTGAGATCAGTGTTTTACTCACTCTTGGCAGGCAAAAATACGATTTGTTTTCCAGATACTGCGTCTTCCATCCAACTCTACTGGTGTCTTCTGCTGCAGCTAATGAACTCTCCCTGCGGGAGATGGATTTAGTGATTTGCTTCTCAGATATCTAGCTAACATATACAGTCAGTATCGACTTTTTCATCACCATTTAAACCACTTTATTTAGATTTTTGTTTCTCTATTGTGTATGCATGTACCTTGGCTAGGAAAAAAATTAAATGGGATTAAATTTGGAGAGGGGATGACTAATTTAGGACTTGAAACACAATGTTTGGGACTTGGACTGAGTTTGGGGCTTATTGGACTTGACGTAAGACTTAACGTGGAACTTGACAGCCAAACTTGGAAGTTACTACTTTCCAATCAGAAACAGATCAGAGAATAACTGCAGATAAACTGGTCTATCTTCAGAAACATGCTCCTGCTGGCTGAGCCCAGTCTCACGCCGAAGTCCTCAAAATGCGGCGCTTGGGCAGTGACTTGCACCGTCAGAAACTGGCGAAGAAAGGCGTCCTTTAACGGCCGCATGATACGCAGCCAGTTGCCATGTAATGTTTAACTGTGCTCAGCGGCATCAGGGGGAAACGCAGCAGGATAAGGACGACAGCAAGGTGGCAAAGTCCGATTGGAGCAGGCGGGAGGGGTGGTGGACGGGTCCAACAAACACCGAATTTCACCCAAGAGAGCGGTGTTTGCGTCCTGTAAGATTCTAAAGCCAAACCCTGTTCTTTTTTTCCTAAACCCAACCATGTGCGTTCATTGTTGAAGTAAAAACAACATCAATTTGCAGTGTTGTACCAACGTAGAACATTTATTTTCAAAGAGACTGTATGTAAACCTGAAATTTCCTTTGAAAACGTTAGTGTATTTTGAAAGAAGACAGTGTCCCAGAGCGTCAACAACCAATGCACCCAGGTACCTTGCACATCGTGTGTGGACGTGGAAAGTCCACGACCAAACATCAATATGTGACTATGTGACTATCTCAACTTTGCAGGATGCATTCAGACCCACAGCAGTAATGCGCTCAAACATCATAACGGGCTGCGTGATTGTGAATATAATGCTACAGGAAACAGGTAAAACAAAAACACACACTAAAGAGTCCAGTCTGATTTACTAAACACTAAGACACCATGCTGCTGTTTGTACTCCATGTTTTTTCTCCCTGAGCTCACTGTGGCAGCATCCACTGCAGCAGGGGTCCCACTGAAATGAATGAGTGAACCTGCATTTTTCTGCCGCAGTGAAAGTGTTGTTAAAGAGAGAGAAAGAGAAGCACAGGAGGAGAAAGAGAGCAACACAGGGGGAGAGACAGAAGGAAAGATGTCGTATTTAATCCTCTAGTCTGTGTAGATTATCTCACACAGATCCCTCTGTGGCACAGTGACACAGGAAGCATGTTTGTGTTCATCCTACAACTCTGATAGCATCTGGCTTCACACAAAATACTCCCAACACATATGGAGGTTAGAGTCAGAGGGAAGTACGGGGATCATACTGGACAGCTGCATGCAACCCAAACGCCAGAATAAATGTTGGTATTGCACGTTTCTGCAAACCACGGATATAGTGCATTAAGATTTTTATATTACTATGCAGTGGATACATTGAAACGTAATGTTCAAGCAACACTGTGGTTAACGTGGTCAGGTTTAGGCACAAAAAACGTGTGATTATGTGTAGGAAAAGGTCATGTTTTGGCTTAAAATACCTAGTTTTGGTGGCTAAAAAGCTGCTGGAAATACAGTGATTTCTGGGGGAAAACAACCACATTTCTTGGCACTATCCTGGCAGGAAATGCAGCAATGTCTCTATAAAAACAACCACTTTTTGTGGCACTATTCTGGGGGTAATGCCGCAATTTCTGGGTAAAAAAACACAGCTTTTCATGGCTCTATTCTGGCAGAAGGTGTAAGGATTTCTGGGTAAAAAGAACAACCGCTTTTGTTGACACTATCCTGGCAGGAAGCACAGCAATGTCTTGATAAAAACAACCAGCTTTCTTGGCACTATCCTTACAGGAAATGCAGCAATTTCTGGGTGAAAAAACAACTGCTTTTCATGGTGCTATCCTGGCAGAAAATGCAGTGATGTCTACATAATAACAACCACTTATCATGATGCTATCCTGGCAGAAAATGCAGTGATGTCTACATAATAACAACCACTTATCATGGTGCTATCCTGGCAGAAAATGCAGTGATGTCTCCATGAAAAACATCCATTGTTGTTGCACTAGGAAACACAGCAATGGGTTGCTGAAAAACACCCGTGCTTGGTGCCTAAAAAGCTGCTGAAAATACAGCAATGACTCACTGCAAACCAGTTAACAGTCCCCTTCACCACATACTCTACGTCACTTTAGAAATATGATAAGTATGAAACATATAAATGTAAGGTATCTGAGGTTTGCAGAAATATACAATGTCAACGTTTTTTCTGGAGACATGGCTGCTGGATGATTAGATCACCCTGCAGCTCAAATTTTGGAATCGCATTTTTACGTTTGTAAAACCTCTCCAAAGACATTTCAATGCATTTTCAAAATGTGCTAAGTGCAAAAACAAGATTTATTTTGACAATATGACATAGGTGACACCAGATTTCCACTCAGTGCTTACAAAATAAGCATAAATGTAAATACACGAGCTGTCGCTTGTCTCCTGTAAACAGAGGCAGCCTCGGTCAAAGTGTCCTTCTCTGTTTACCTCCGTCTCTTCCGGTCCTCAACGCAAACCCAGCAGGAAAAAAAAAAAGAAACAGAAAACGCTGACTATGCAGGGTCTCTGAACATGCAGGAAGGCAGTGACGATCAGCAAGCCCCATGATTGGCTGGCGAGCACCCCACCCATTTTAAACTCAATAAGGGAGACCAGCTGACTTCTGACAGGAGGAACACTGCTCTGCTGCAGCAGCACTGCACACTGGGCTTTACTTCTTTTTTTATGCAGGGGAGAGCAATGCAGGCAGCAAGCTCTCTTCTAGCTCTAGTTGAAGAGATACACATTCATAACACTTACATATTAGTAACTACTGAGCAGCCTTAAAGGAACACAGTTTAAAGAGCACTGCTTGAGGGGAGCTCAGCTGATTTTTTTTCAGGCCGGTCCAGGGACTCAAACCTGCAACTTTTATGTCACATCCTCCTGTGTTCTTTACAAATTGTCTGCCACATTATAATGTCTGGATTTCTGTAAACAGGGTACAGATGTTCTCCCCAAATTGAGCATCTATACTTAAAATCAAGGAAAATGTAGGCCTATTTCAGGTTAATACAAGAGTGGTCTGGCTATAAAAATCCTAACCATGATTATTTGGTCAATACTGACATCACGATTATTTAACACAGTTAATCACTGACTTTGGAAACACCATGCATCTACTGAACTTTAAAAAAAAACTCATCTTTTTACCAGTAGATTTACTTGAACTTTGACCTTGAATGTTTTTTGCTCTCAGATCTCGCTTGACAAATAGATCTTCATCTCAGTGAGACCGCTTGTGACCCTGTGTCATTTTGAATTTCCTTAAACTCCTTAACTCTTGACTTTCCCCTTAAATTTCGCCTGAACTTTCTTAATCCTGACCGCCTATAAGGCTCTACACAATATGCAATTTTGAGCTGTCACAGACAGAAGTGACAATTGTAAGAAAGATGTGGTAAAATCAGGAAACTAAAGGAGTTAGACACACTCACAGACAGCCTAAGCCTGCACAATTAATCACACTATGGCCAAGTGCAACAACCAAATCACAGCAGCTATATAATGGTAAAATATGTCAAAACATACCATTATAAATGAAGCACCGCGGCCTACAAATCATACTCCAGGTGTAAGGGAACATGCTTGTTTGGTATAGAACCCAGCAAAAATCACATCATCACCAAATTGAATTTTCAGTGAAAATGCAATGCAAAAATGGGCATTCCCAATTAAAGCATGACTCATGTCACAATCATAATATCTGTCAAAATGATCACAATAGGATTTTTGTTTGGCATATTGTGCAGCCCTACATGTCTCGAACTTATCTCACTGTATATTGGGGCCTTAGTTATGTGTGCTACCTGGGCGTCATGGTTCTGAGAAGCACACTTGGAAAACATCTACAGACCTATCAAAATGCTTGGCTTGTGTTGCCTTTTACATGAGTTTGACCTCATGCGCAGGAGTTTCATTAGGAGCTCACTTCGACTAATCGACAATCTCACATCTCCAGAAGCCTTTCAAGAATAAAAAAATGCTTGTTTTATTTCTTTTTCAGATAAACACAAGAAGTCTGTGCTCTAGAGAAAGGATCAGCTTTATCACTTGGTTACTTCTACAAATTTGAAAAGGCGTCTTTTTTAAATTAGTTGAAGTAACCAAATTACACCGGACAGCTGAAACAAAACAAGCCTTTCAAGACTCTAGAAAAGAAAGGCTTGTTTTGTATCATTTGGTTCTACAAATTTGAAAAGACGTCTTCTCTCTGTGGGTGGTACAGCTTTCCAAACCACCCACATGAGCATACAAGGAAATCAAACAGATGATGAAGGTGTCCACTTGTCATCTTACGGTGATTACACGTGGATTACATTCTGCTAAACAACATATAAAAAGGCATCAAATGGATCAAGGGCGTAGGTTTTGTTACAACAGTCGGGGGACGCACTTAATTTCCTGCATTCTGGTCAATTTTTATGCACCAATTTGTCCATTTTCTGCATCAGTGTATTTTATTTAATGTTTATTTGTATAGGGACAAGTATGTAGCATACATATCAGCCACACCACAGCATCTATAGCCTAAGCTAATGTGTAATGCCTGTCTCTAGCTGGGCCTTAACATACAAAAAACTCAGCAACAAGAGCACAAGTAACAGAGCAAAGTACAAATGATAAATGCACATGTTTTGCCCTCTGCACCCCCCCTCAGAATCTACACCTATGAAACAGATCGAGATTAACAGGCTGGTCAGCACCATGCACCCTTGCCTAGAGGTTACCATGGTAACTAAACACAGATGCCAATCATACAGAGACACATAAATCATGAGTGTGAGAGGTAAGGAAAGACACTAGTGCACATACAGTATTATTACCATGACCAAATCTCACACCTCTGCATACCTATGTGTACAGTATGACTTGTGAGGTTTTGTATCAGTAATAACATTAATATCACATCATATATTATAATATAACTTACAACTTGTTTTTCCTCTGATCATTGAATTTACTGTATTTATGATTTTGTACTTCTGAGACTGTACTTTCTTTGACCTCAGTGGTGCCACTTGCTGATTTGTCTACACTTCATATTTTCAGCTATGCCCCAAATACACACACACACACACACACACACACACACACACACACACACACACACACACTTAGCCTACTCCCTCTGCGCGCCCTCCTCACCTTTCTTGAACTCCTCCAGCATGGCGTCCAGCTTGGTGTCGTTGAAGACGCAGTGCAGCGGGTGTTTGTAGAACTGGGTGATGGTCTTCAGCGGGGTGCAGTCGTCCGGGTCCACGAACGCGAGGTCCTTCACGAACAGGATGTCCACGATGTTGGACCGCTCGTTCTCAAACACCGGTATCCTCGTATATCCACTCTGCATGATATCCGACATGGTGTTGAAGTCCAGCACGACGTCCGAGGCCAGCATGAAGCAGTCGGTCAGCGGCGTCAGGACGTCCTCCACGGTTTTGGTGCGCAGCTCCAGCGCTCCCTGGATGATGTTGAGCTCCTCTTTGACCAGGTCGTGGTACGGGTCGGTGACGCGCAGCATCTCCAGGAGTTTCTCTCTGGTGTAAAAGTTTGAGATCTCCTGGTTGAGGATGAGGTCCAGGAGTTTGCTGATGGGGTAGGAGATGGGGAAAGAGAGCACCATCAGCAGCCGCGTCACCCAGATGGTTTTGGAGGCGATGGCCAGACCGTGACGCGACGCCACCGAGTGCGGGAGGATCTCCCCGATGAAGAAGATGCCGAAGGCGCAGATGACCGTGGAGAGCCAGGTCATGCCCAGGATCTGGCACATCCACACGGCGAGCGAGGCGTTGATGATCGCGGTCCCCAGCAGTAAAGTGCAGAGCACGTAGTTACCGTGCCGACGCACCGATTCGATTTTCCGCGCGTAGTTCTGCTCCTTGTCGGTGCCGCTGTTCTGGAGGACCTGCAGCTCCACCGGGTCCAGCGCCAGCAGGCTCAGGTTCAGCCCGCTGAACAGAGCTGACAGCCCGAGCAGCAGCACGGACACCAACACCTGCAGCCACAGCTCCGGTACAGCGGAGCGCTCCACCACGGCCACCCAGAAATCCCGTGTCCGGTAGTGTTCCCATTTGGATCCGTCAAAGGCGCACATGGAGTAGTATTTGATCGTCTCCCCCCTCCGCAGGTCCTTGGCCAGCAGCTCCACCAGCACCGAGTTCTGACTGGACGCAGACTTGAAAGAACCTAAAACCTCGATGTCGGACGTCCTGGCGTTCTTGTCCATGCACATGTTCCGCTTCGGGTGAACTTGTCCCTCTCGCCCGGGAGTTGGCTCCTCGATGAAGGCGATCCAGGGCGCGGCGTTGTTGGCGCGAGTCGCCGCGGTGCGGTTCAGCCTCTGCGGGGAGGTGGAGTAATACACCCGCAGCATGAAGCGGGTCCCCTCGGTAGCTTTCAGCACCCCGTCCGCCACGGACAGCTCCGCTCCGGTCTCCTCCGGCCGAAAGCCGAGCAAGCCGAGCGCCGGGGCTGGGAGCAGAGAGCAGGCGGACAGGGAGAGCACCAGCAGGCGGGAGGGAGAGAGCGGAGCCCCGCGGAAGAGCAGGGCTCCGGTTCGGGACCGCGCGGCCGCATCCTCCGCAGCCATGATGCGGTGTGAGATTTCTGTTCAGTCCAGAGCTCCCGGGTCACGTGGCTCTGCGTGGTTCCGGTCCATGTGGGAGAAGGAGGGAGCAGCAGTTCTCCGCTAACGGCGGTGATATGATGTTCTGTTGCACTGAGACAGAGATGCGCGCTGCACTGTGCCGTGACGTAACTTTCCAATAATAGCCTCGAGCTCACCAAGATGAAAAATGACTTCAGTAATTCTGGAGTTTCAGTTACATGTTGTTTACTGAGCTGAAGTGAATTCTGGTGATTATTTTGTGCCTACAGTGGTGACAGGTTTACACAGTTTTACTTTGATACAATTTCTGATGTGTGTAGGCTACACAGTCATCATAGTCATAGTAACAGTAATTACATCACTAAGATAATAATAGTAATAATAATAGTGCACTGGTGACACTAATTGTGCTTTATATAGACTAAGTTTTGAAATTGAATCGTCAGTGTATAATTCCTCCTTTATTCCTAAAATGAACTCCACCCTCCCAGTGTTTGCATGCTCTGGACTCTGTGTACCATGGCTCATTGAGATTTATTACCAGCTATGAGCCACTAACTCATCACTGTATCCTGTGTGTCTGGGTTGGCTGGCGCTCCTTTCAATTTTGTAGACTTTTTCATTGGCATTCTTTTGCCTACAAAGCAATTCTTGGCCTACTTCCAGCATACTTGTGTGTGTACAAGCAAAAAAATTGAAAATGGCTCTGCTCTCTGTTCTCAGATGCAGCTCCTTATATGTGGAATCTTCTGCAGAGAGACTTAAAGTTGCTCTCATTGGTTCCTCTCGGCCGTTTCATAACACTGATGCAGGATTTTTGTACACAATCTCCTATATGCCAGCGTCACAGTGTGTCTTGGCTGGTCTTTGTGATCATGTGTAGTTGCCTTTTTGCATTTTTATGGTTCATTTCAAGCATATATTAACAATCTTTTTGGTTTTTCTATGCAGTCATCTTATTTGAAGGCTTTTCTGCCTAAATATTAAGCCAGCTCTGACAGTGCTGTTTGGTAATTCAGTCATATATCTGGGCAAGACTTGGGCCTGTTTTGTCATTTGGTTGGCAATATTGCAGCCCAGTGATTGCAGTGTCAGCAGCCACAATCAGGCTAGTTTATCTGGCCCGATTATCGAGCATCATTCATGTTGAATCTCAGCCGAGTCAGGCAACCAGATATGGCCAGACTTATATCTTCCAACGTGCCAAGTTTGGGTCGATGCTGCAGGTCATTTTTGATAACAGAACAATGGTGGCAGCGTCAGCAGCCGGAAACAGGCCATCTGATTTGGCCTGATTCATGGCAAGTCTTAGCTGAGTTGGCCAACCGGACGCTGCCTGGCTAATTTAATCCAGCATGCCCAGCTCGGGCCGATGCTGGGCTAGGTCATTTTTGATGACATCATACACAACAAGGACCTGGAGGAGCCGGAAGAGTTCATACTTGGGCAGCGTTGTGGACACCGATGGAGGGACAGAGGCCGAGAGAAAGAGCAGAATCAAGAAGGCTAGGGTGGTGTTTAACACTTTCAGGAAGATCTGGAGCTCAAAACCTAATTAATCAACACCAAAATACACATGTTTGATTCCATTGTGAAGCAGGTGTTGCTGTATGGATCAGAGACACGGAGAACAACAAAACACTCAACAAACAGGCTGCAAACATTCATGAACACATGTCTCAGGAGAAAACTCAACATCTGGTGGAGAGACAAAGTAAGCAATGCAGACCTGTGGAGAAGAACAAACCAGGATCCTACTGACTCACAAATTCTAAAGAGAAAGTGGGGTTGGATTGGACACACCCTTAAAAAACCTGCCACAAATATCAAGCCCTGAAATGGAACCCACAAGGACCTAGGGAAAAAGGTCGCCCCAAGAACAGCTGGCAGAGAGGTGTCCAGAAATGTGTAGGAGTGGGATCAGCTTGGGAGATCTACAGCGAACTGCCAACAGCCGAGTGAAATGGCCAATACTCCCTAGAGGAGCAAAGGGCTTAAGTAAGTAAGTAAGAGGTCTACAACTGCCTTAAGTGGTTTAAGGTGTAAGGTAATGTGGAACAGCAGTACACTGCTTAACTTCCATGCCAGTAGATTTGGTTTCTGAAAGATGCTAGCAAAGCAACACAGTACACAAAATAAGCACAGAAGAAAGGTCAGATAGGTCGGCCCGCCGTGTTTAACTATACATCTTTAAACGTTTCAGTTAATGACAGTGTCAACAGAAGTAAACAAGTTGGCCAGTTTCACATATCTCCTCAAATCAAATCAGTTGCCAATTTTCAACATGGAAGAGATTATTGTTGTTAGCATGACGTCACAGTGATTTGGTCTATACTCAGTACATTCCCCCGGCTGCTCTCAGTCTCATCTATAACATGTTTACCACTTCATTGTGAGGGGCGCAGTTCCAGATTTTAAACTCGATGACATCATTAGTTTGAGTTTTAGCACTCTAGTTTTTGGATTTGGGAGTGAGTTGTTCATGTTTCTGTAGGGCAGCTGCATGTCTTAGCCAGTAGGAGGCTCTGTTGTGTTGTCTATAACGCAGCAAATGTGGAAGTTTGCATTGTTTGTCCCTGGCAGGACACCATAGCTTTGAGATTCGCTCTATTCAGGAAGCCATGTTTTTTTAAATTATGTTTTTCTATTCAAGATTGATGATATTGTGGAGGCTGTGATGCCAGCAGCCACTGTGACAGCCATCAGCAGAGATGTTACTGTATGTTACTGTGAAATAAAACGCAGTCAAGGTCTCACCCACAATCCTGAATCCTGTGTCTGGTGCCTCCATCTCTCTCTGCACGACACTGCCCCTATCAAGAAAAAATCCCAACGCAGTCCAGGGGAGGAGTAGAGAGTCTGGCAACAGGTGTGCAGAGGCAGTAGGTTACATTTACTAATATTTTTGGACTGAATTAGACCATAGGAATAACATTTTTGAATTTTGAAAATGTTCATAGTGCCCCTTTAAATGCGTCTAATGAGACCAGCTGCAGATTCAGGTTATTTTATAACTGATTCCAAGCTAATGCTTCATAGACCAGTGAGGCTGTCAGTCAGTGATAAAGAGACTTTCTGGTTTGCCATTTAGTGCAAAATCCTTTTGACTGGTGTTTATCCTCCAACATTTCACCTGCCTTTATCAGGGTTAGACCCCTCCAACTATTTGATCAAATACCTCCTGGAAAAATGCCAAAATGGCTTTTCACAGCCTGGCAACCCAAAGGTTTGTCTGTTAAAGGTTCAGTGTGTAAGATTCACAAGATGAACAGATGTGATTTAAACCAGTAAAAACTCAGAATAAAGCAGTTTTCAGTGATTTTCTGATGCTCTTGTCACGGAGGGGCTGCTAACTGTGCTGGCCGAAGCAAAAAATGAGAAAATCTGAATGGTTCTATCTAAAGCCAGTGTTTGGTTTGTCCATTTTGGGCTACTGTAGAAACATGACAGTACAACATGGCAATCATTTTAGACGAGGACCTGCTAACCATGTAGATATAAAAGGCTCATTCTAAGGTACAAAAACACAATTCTTATTTTCCTGTCGTTACACACTAAAGAAAACATACTTATGATATTATATTCAATTTTTGGACCTTTAACTGATCCATAAGGTGCTAGTAAAATATTCATATCTCCATTCTGTTCTACACACATTTTTTACAGTGATAAACTATCATTTTTGTGACTTGAAGTGGCTGTTAATATTTCATATCTGCTGTGATATTTGTCCAGGATGCCTCTTAAACAGTGGTTGTGAGCTTGTTTTGGCTTGAAATAAAGTGAATGTGAGCTCCCTCTATGGTCGTAGTGTGGAGCTGTACACAGTTTAACCAAAGAGTGATTTCCCTGCCTGAAATGGTTTCATTAGAAGGATTTATTCAGTATGTCACAAAAAAAAACTCAAAAATGAGAGAAAATTGGACAAGATGAACAAAATCCATGAACCATTGCTCTAAGATAGTTTTGATGTTCTTTCCTTTTTAAATGAAAGCCCTAACAGCAGTGAGATGAGAAATGTAGCTCCAAAAACATCAGTGAAAAGCTGTTTACTGAAGTCTCACACTTGTTCAGTCGTAGCTAAGGTGTTATTATAACTAAACCCTCTGGTCTGATAACAGCAGCTCATCCCACCCTGATGTTATTGTCTAAACAAAGTTGCCTGAACACAAGGAGTCTGACCTTGAACATCAGACTGTGATGAGAAAGACATGAGGAACAATGTAGATCCTTTTTCTTCTTCACTTTAAATTTGTGTTTCACTTGTCTCCCTTACTGTTTACATCTGTTTCTCAGATTTACAGACAGATTTATTGGCATGAATCAAGAATCGTGTGGTCAAAAGCATTTTGCCACTGGATACAAGTACAAAGCAAACTACGAAATCAAGAGTGTGGACACCTGGACATAACACTCATATGTAACTGTTGAAATTCTCATTCCAGACTTTCAACCTGAAAACAAGAAAACTGTAAAATCAACAATCTCATCCCTGGCTCTGTCCTGGGGTTGGAGCTTGATTCTTCAGTGGTGGTGTCAGAGAGGAGGATGCTGCTCAAACTGCAGAGCATCATGGACTCACCCTCTTCATTATGTGCTGCTCACACACAGGAGCACCTTCAGCTACAGACTGATACCTCCACACTGCACCACAGAACGCCACAGGAAGTCCTTTCTTACAGTGGCATCAGACTTTATAACACATCTACCTCACATTGAGGTAGCTCCACCCTCCTTTCTGCTTTCAGCTCTGTTTGGATTGCACCTTGTCATCACTCTGTTATCTACAGCCATTACTGCCAACTGTTTACTTTTTTTGGCACATGAATATTTCTAATATTGCACCTTACGGTTAATCAGTAATATTTATGACACCCTCTGTAATCCTCTTTACCTGTTTACATTCATGTCATTGTGTACATTTGTTTTTTTTTTTGCATTTTTTATCATTTATATTTTGTTATGCTATTTTGTATTGTAACTGCCTTGGGAAAAATAATGCTTTATCTTTCCTTTCCTTTCCTTTCCTTTCCTTTCCTTTCCTTTCCTTTCCTTTCCTAACCTAACCTATCCCAACCCAATCCAACCCAACCCAACCCAACCTAACCTAACCTATCCTAAGAGGAAGACGATTTCTTTATGGGCCTGGCTTTGTACACAGGGAGCATTGTAATTTAAAAATAGAAAAAAAGGATCCTTTGACAAACTTGTCATAAAGCTTGAATGACACTAGTGTCTAAAATATCATTATATACTGTAGCAGTAAGATATTAATTGGAAATAAGGGTCCTAGGCCCAACCTGTGAAAATCAGCTTCAGACCAAAAAGCATGTGTGCCACATTAATCAACTTATGGATAGGGAAACAAGGGAGCCAGAGTGTTTAATTTTAATTTTAAGAGAGGTTAACAGTCACAGTTGTCAGATCTCAATCCAGTTGAGCACCTATGGGAGATTTTGGACTGTTGTGTCAGATGTTTACACCTCCTGGAAATGATGTTTTCTGTGTATTTGTTGTAACAGTGCAAAATGCTTCTCAGCATTCATAATAGGCTTAGGTTAAAAAAAGAGAGATAAACTCTTTTTTAAAAAAAAAAATTAGTAGCACAGTCAGAAAGATGTTGCAGCAATTTGTGCAAAGTCAGTGCAATTAAACATTTGGCCACATGGTGGCAGTCGTGTAAAGGCTATGAGAGGTTGTGGAGGCTCATCACATCATTAAACTGTCACTTGTCTGGTTTGTTAAGTAATTTTCACGAATCTACTTATCTATATGTTATTATAATATAATAGTTATAGTCTCAGTTTCTGTTACAGACTGTGTAATCAGCCTTTCTTTACAATTTTATTATTTTCTGTCTGTATTCATCGTTAAGTTTTGTTTTGTTTAGTTTTGTTTTAGTTAGTTAGTAGCAGTTTATTTAATTATTTAAGTCTTCTTCTTGTGTCAAGTCTTATTTGTGTAGTCATGAGGGGGCTGCTTTAAGAGTTACGTAACTTAAAATGAGTTCTTCTTATTATTATTATTATTACAACATGATGAATAACTAACCTTAAACTTTTTTTCAGTTTTCAGTTTAGTTTTAAAATGGCTGCTGTATGACCAAAGAAAATAGAGGGAAGGGATGTGTTTTTGTTTAAGAAGTCGAAAACCTACAACTACCAGAATGCTCTGCGGCTTCCGCTGTAAGATGACGCATTGCGAGTTTTGCCCGGTTTTTCCACAGGAACAAGATGGCGGTTGACAGTTAAACCTTCTGAAGTAACGGTTAAACGGTATGGTAAGCTAAAATATGTTCCTGTTAACTTTAAAGGCGATAAATAAGCGACACAATAACTGAATATGGGTTTATATTTGATCAGCACTGCATGGTTTTAGTTTAATCTCGGTATTTTTAGCTTGCTGGTAAAATACAGGAAACAGTATGGCGCCCACTTCTTGCTAGCAAATTCTGGTATTACAGAACAGATACGTTTCTGAAGACATTGTAGGCGAGAAATAAGCAACACTGTGTGGCTCAGTAATGCAGTTAACCTGCTTATCTAGAAAGGAGTAGTCCCATCATATTTTTATCAGGACCTTAAAAAATGACTGGGCGGAAATGCCCCCCCTATCTTATTATGTTACCTGCTTACATTCAGCATTGGGTTATTTTACTCTGTAGTTTCAACTATTTTTAATCACTGAGTTGTTTTTGTAGAGTTTGAAAATAAATACCGAAACCATTTTCAGTAGTGTAGCCTATTATAAGTTTGTCTGTAGAGCTTCAGCATCCCATCCCTCAATATTTGGTCAATATTTCTGTGTTTTTTAAGTCTTAAAAGTCATATTTGGAGCATGTACGAGCATCTACAGTAAATGTTACCAGACACTACTGACAGCAGGATTTGATTGGAGTTCAACCCTGCCACTCTCTGCAGTCCTGGGACATGCTTGTGTTTGATGAGCCCTAACTGCTCCTGGGCGGAGCTTTGGAGTTTATGAAGCGCACTTTTACTAACGTGGCGAGGGAATAGTCGTTGTTTCTAATCGCCTGATATATCTCAAATAGGTGATAGCTGCTATGCAGGTAATCGTGTAACATCAGCAGGCAAAGGCGCCTCGTAACAAACTGTCTCTTACGCACCAGAGCAAAACGTTGCAGATTAAAACCTGCTTCTGCATGATCCGAGTCGTTTCAAGTGAAGCGTTGAGAGAGTCTCAAAGTTGCCCAGAAATCACAATTTCTGGTCAATATTTACAAAAGCGGGTTAGTGATTAACTGTCCGCGGTTGCAGCAGCTGCACACAGTCCCAGCACACAGACCGCGAGCAGCTCGGCTCTTCTGTCCGCTTCACAATGCTGTGCGCCCGCGTATGGAGATCTGTGAGTCCCCTCTGCAGAGGAGGTCACCTGTCAGTATGGAAACGACCCCAGAGCCACGCAGCAGCTGTCAGGCTGGACCTCGGGGGGATTTATCCACCCATTGCCACTCCGTTTACCGCCAAGGAGGACGTGGACTACAAGAAATTGGAGGAAAACCTGCAGAAATATAACAAGATACCATTCAGAGGTCAGGCCTGAAGCACAGAGCGAAAACTAACGAACAAAGCTCAGGTTTCTGGAAGTGTAGAAAGGTTGTCAAAGTAGAGCCCGAGTGCAGGGGTCGTTGATATGGAGACAGATGGTGCAAAGTAAGAAAAGCTCATTTAATTTCAAAGCCATGTTACACTGGCAGTAATTTACACAGAGGAACATAGTGTATATAGAAGCAGTAATCAGGAGCATGTGTGACACTCAGGTGAGATCCTTTCAGAAAACACGAAATTAAAGGATAGTCTGCAGCTGTCTTGGTTAACCTTTAAAATATTTGGGACACCAGCCACACCTGGACTCTTACAAAACCAGCAGAGAGGTTCATGGGTTGCCAGTCACCAGTTTTGGCTCAGGGACCTGACAGAGAGGACAAAGTTCAGTATGGAGCAAAAACGCAAAATCACCTGGGGTTTGCAGCTGTTTGTCGCCCTCTGGTGGTTTTCTATAACTACAACAGATATAATGTTTACAGCATCTAATTACAGTATTATTATTACACTGACCATCAGTTCTACCGAAACTACTGCTATGGCTACTACAAGTTCTACCTCTGTTTCTACTGCTGCTACTTCTATACTGTCAGTTCCTGTCCATCTACTACTACGATTACTAATCTATTTATGGAGAAAATCAAATATCCCAATTGCAATAATATTGCAGGGTTGACTGTTGGTGCTTTCACAATTATCAAAGATGTAGATATAATGACCAAGTGAGTAAAGGCAAATAGAAGAACAGCTAACCATTTTGTAAGTTTAGAAATCACTTACCTACTGTAATGCAGTCTTTATAACCCGGAAAAGACAACACTTATGGTGTTACGATATTTAGAATTGAAGACATCCAGTCTCATATCATGATATCAGTATCGATAAATTGCCCAGCCCTGCTTGTGTATACTTAAACACTTTGTACACATTCTTTTAAACTGTCTGATTGTATACTTTTTTAACATTATATATTTTTTATTACTGATTTTTGCCTGTGTGATTTCTTGTTGAGGGTTTTCCTCTCTGTCTATCTTTTGTCACTAGTGGTAGCCTTCAGCTGTTATTACTGCTTTTAATGCAGCTGCCATAACTACATCTGCTATCTGTTATTATTTCAACACTTCTACTACTACTGGTTCAATTATTCTGACAGTGTTACCGTTGTTACCATAATTATTCCTCTTACCACTTCTGGTACTATCACAGCCACAATATTATTGATGACAGGTATTTTACAAGGCGAGAAAAGAAGAACGTAAATGGCCTCATGTCCTCAGATGGGCTGCAAGTTCACAGTCAGTGTTGTCGGTAGATGACAGAATATTTTTGTCTAATAATGGCACAACAAAGATGTATTAATAATTATCTAAAGCCTTTCATGCCACTACTTTAAGGGGTACAGTTGGTTAGTCGCAGACAGATAAGGGGATAACTTTAGATTAAAAAAAGAATAATAATGATAAAGTGTTTTGTGTTGCAGGTCTGGTGGTTCAGGGCTCCAATGGAGAATATCCGTACCTGACAGAGGAGGAGCGGGTGGAGGTGGTGAGGATGGTCAGGCGATCACTGCCGACAGACAAACTGCTGATGGCTGGATCAGGCTGTGAATGTAGGTTTCAGTGTGTACGTGTGTGTGTGTAGTGCTAAAGAAGTATTTCACTGGTGGAAAGACGGTATCTTCATAAAACGATGCTGTCTATGCAGTAGAATGATGCAAATACTTTTGAAGTTGGTTCCACATGACCAGAGAAAAACAGAGAAAAGGGACTGGCATTTGCTTTTTGCTCAAGGGGTCGAAAACCTACAACTACCAGAATGCATTGCACCATACAGGACCAATAAACACTCCTGCTGGTGGGTGACGCAATGCAAACTCGTCTGTTTGACACAATGGCGGCTGGCCGGTAACAAAGAATCTTGTGTTGCATTTAAACAGTAAAGCTCAAATATGTTTCTAAAAACATTTAAGGCGTGAAATACACAACACAGTAACAAAGTCTTGGTTTCTATTTTATTAGCATTACTTAGTTTTACCGTTTGATCTCAGAATTTTCAGCCTCTGTTTTTACAATTCAGGAAACAGTGTAGCTCGACTGGAATTTCTAACTTCTAAACCTTGAAAAATATTAATATTCCACACCATTTTTGTTAAACAGAACAAAGCTATAGCATGACCACCAGCAGCAGAGTGACTGTAATAAACATTAACAATAAGAGAGCGCAAAAAAGCGCAGCTAGCACCAAAACAACATCAAAAATTAGTATTGAAACCGTTTCAAATATTCAGAATCGATTTGACAACACTATTACCACTATGAAAAGCTGTTTTTTTCCATACATTTAAGGCTTAGTGATGAATAATATAAAGAAATTACAACAATTAGTGTGCTTTATGCAGGCAATCATGCAAAATGTTGACATTTTAATAATAATCATTATCCAAAAATTGATGCTGTCAAAACTGCAGAGCCCCTGAGGTCCTTAAAGTTTTTTTTTTTTATAAATATCTTGTGCACAAAAGTTAATTATGTTGTGTGCACAAGTTGATTCTCTTGTGGGAACAAGTTATTGTGCACAAAAGAAGAGATTATGTTGTGCTCGCAAGACAGTTATCTTGTAGGAACAAGTTAGCTTGTGCGTACAAGTTAATTATTTTGTTGGAACAAGTTATTATCTTGTGAGTAAAAGTTAATTACCCCGTGGGAGCAAGTTTTCATTTTGTGTGCACAAGTTAAGTTAATTAACTTGTTTCTAAAAGATAATTAACCTGTGTGCACAAGTTAAAAAAAAATCCACGCTTCAGGACTTTGGGGCTCCGTACAAAATGATCACTGACACTGAAATAAAACTCATTCTGAGGAGAAACATCTGGTTCCAGTTCTTCCAAAAGGTCAGTTGCAAAAATTTGATATTGTAGTGTTGTAGAATAAAGGCCAGATTTTTAACTTCTACTTGTCGCAGCGCTGTAAGATCAGTTTAATCAGACTGAGCACAGATTTTTAACGGCACAAAAGGCTGAAAATAAAAACTTTGAGACCTGTTTCAGTTTTCTGAGGCTGCCTTAATTTAAATCTTCGTTTATTCAGAGCTACAAAGATTTGCATTTTAAAAGATTAGTTTAAATTGCGGGTTTTGTCGGCAGTTGAGACTCCTGCGTGTGGAGTGCTGAGAGCTGAAATTGACTCTACATGTGTTTCCGATACAGATCTCACCGACCTTGATTTTGAGCTCATTATGAGCTGGTGGTGTCATTAATTCTTATGGGCTGATAATTGAAGTCAAATGGAGTCAGTAACAGTTTTATTACCTGTTCAGTCCTATAATGATCATTAAGAGAGAGGAGAGAGATGTGCATTAACTCACTCTATAGTTTCTCCGCTTCCTTTTTCTTCCCCCATTCACTGATGATAGAAAAACCTCCCGGGCTCTCACCTCATCAGTTATTCCATAGATGTTGATTCAATAAATATTCCAGGGACACATTTGCAACATAAAATGTCTGGTTCCTGTTTGGGCCCTCTTCACTGAACTGCTGCTCATGGATGAAATGATTATAAATCCAGGGTCAGTTTGACATTTCTCTTCATTTTTTCCTCATTTCAGGGATATTCAATCTTTCTGTCTGTCGTTCCTCTGTCCTCCTCTTTATTGTATAAACACTGTAAGAAAACTGAGGCCACGGTTGTTGTATTTAGTTTCTTAAGTAGGAGAAAGAAAACGCATATAGACGTGACAGGGGATGAATGGAGGCCTTGTATGTGAGGGCACACATACATGCGAGGCGTTCAATGCATTGTGTGTACATACAGTGTAGAGGGTGTAATAAAATAGATATATTCTTATAGAAATGTATTGGACAGAGTGAACAAAGCCACAACAAGTGCAAAAATGAAAAATTATAAAACCATATGTGTCCCTGAGTTACTCCGTGACTTCCCTTCTTCAGCCCTTTAAGTCTCCTTATTGATAAAATGTTGTTGACAGACGTGCAGTTAAAAAAGAGTGCAGATTAAAGCTGAATACCTGTTTTGTCTCCTCAGCCACAAGAGCCACAGTCCAGCTCACAGAGAAGATGGCAGCAGCTGGAGCTGATGTCGTCCTTGTGGTAACGCCCTGCTTCTATAAGGGCAAGATGGACAGCCGCGCTCTGATCCAGCACTTCACAAAGGTCAGCTGACATTCAAACACACAACAGTATCACACATATTTGTAGGAGTCCTAATTGACACAGTGCATTCTCCCATCCTTACACTAACTAACCTTAACCTGGACCTGATTCAAACCTTTACCCTAAAACCCAAAGCCAAGGCTTAATCCCCCCGTCTGCTCTAAGAAGAATGACGACTGGCCCAAAAGTTGTCGCTGCTCAGAAATGTTAAATTAAGGCGCCCGTTATCTCACCTGGTAGAGCAGCCGCACTATGTACAAAGGCTGTGTCCTTGCTACAGCGGCTGCATGTCATCCCCCCTCTCTCTGCCCCTTTCACGCTGCATCTGTCCTGTCAAATAACAGCAAAATAAGCCCCCATAAATATATTTTAAAAAAGCAAAAGGAAAGGTGAAATCAATCTTTATAAAGATGACGTACAAGAGCACACGCACGCAAAGAAGTTTTTTTTTTCTGGTTCCATTTGTTTGTCTGTTTGTCAGCAAGATTACAGAAAATCTACCGGCCTGACTGTCATGAAACTTTGAGGAAGGGTGTAGCATGGGCCGAGGAAGAAACCTTTAAGTTTTGAAGCAGATCCGAATCACAGGGCGAATACACACAGTATTTTTCATTTTCTTTAACATTTTGAGCTTTGGCATTTGGCCTTGGCGGAGGTCTGCATTCTCCAGGTGCCTTCTAGTATTACTTTTGGTTATGATTAATTTTTTTTAACTCCAATGATAAATGAATGATTGCTACGTTATATGAGTGGACAGACTTTGTTCAATTCACAGAAATTTAAGAATCTAAAGGTTTTTAACATGTACCACAAATGTACGTATGGCTGAATTGTGGGGAAATGTGTATTAAAGGTTAAAGGATGCACAACATCTAGAACAGTGGTTCCAAAAGTGGTTGCTTTTTGAGAATGGGTCAGAGGTGCCACAGGATTTATTTTACATTTTTGTGCTCCTCCCCCGGCAATAGCTGTGGCCAAAAGCATTATGTTTTCAGGTTGCCTGTCCATCCGTACGTCTGTATGTAAGCCCCTCCATCCCATTCTCATGAACACAATAGCTCAAGAATGGCCTCCAGGAAATGAATTTCTTCAATTTGGCAAAAGCGTGCAGTTGGACTCAACGATAAACTGATTAGATGTTGGTGGTCAAGGGTCAATATCAGTGTGACTTCACAAAACATGTTTTTGGCCATAGCTTCAGAATTCGTACACTGATTAAGGCAGTATTTCACACAAATGTGTAACTGGATATTAAAATGAAGTGTTGACAAAAGGTCAAAGATGTCACAGCTTCACTCTGACAACATAATGTTTTCTGGCTATTATTCAGTGCCATATCTCAGCAACAGAAGGGCAGACATTTGGTCAGATACTGAATAGGTGACACTAATCCTGGGTGCTCACCTTGAAACTGTGCTGATTGTATAGATCTTTTGTGCTGTTGGGTTAAAGATGTGTGTGAGGCATCCATGTTTTTACACACATGGATTTACCTGCAACTTGTGGAGGCATAAAACTGTGAGGCGGTAATTCTAGTGAGCAATATTTCATCACATAATAGACAAGTGACATTTACATTTTCTGCATTTTCATATTACATTTTTAAAAGTAATAAAACAACAGCATAAGCATCCAAATCACTGTGTAAAACCCTGTTTAATATGCAGTTATACATGGAGGGGTGCTATAGAAAATTTCACCATAAAGGGGTGCTGTGGCTTCAAAAAGTTTGATGGAAGAGGGAAACCATAACATCTTTTGGGTTTGAGTATTTCAGTATAAGCTTAATTTGTATTTTTATGTGTTAAAAAATGTGTTAAATATAAGAGGTTTAATTTAAGGGCAGGATTAATTGGATGATTAAATGAGAAAAGCTGGAAAAAAATGTACATTTGTTTGACTCAGGAATCAAACCTGAGTTGTTAAATGTATTGTAAATTAAGTGTACTTAAGGGATCATCTCTCTGTGTCTCTGCTGCAGGTGGCAGACAGCAGCCCAGTGCCAGTGGTTCTGTACAGTGTGCCAGCCAACACAGGACTGGAGCTGCCGCTGGATGCTGTCGTGCAGCTGTCTCAGCACCCAAACATCCTGGGCCTTAAAGACAGCGGAGGAGACGTAAGCAACACTTCCACAACATCTTTTTATTTCTCTGTGTAATCTGTGAGTCATGAAGAAATCTTGATCAGGTGTCACAGCGCTGCAGGTAGAGAGACATTATCTCTGTGTGTTTTAGGTAGCCACGCTGACGCTTAGTTGACCTGACAGAGCTACAGGTTTCAATGTAATGTATCGGGCTTGGTTATCGTTTAGTAAGCTGTGTGATATTTATCAGACAAATTTGAGCGACATCTCATGAGGTCAGTGTTTGCTCAGACAAGTTTGAAAAGCACTGCTCTGAGCCAGAAGATTTTCCAACCCTGTAAGCAACCTAGTATTTAGAGACTCTTTAAATAACAAGCAAGATGTTAAGAAAATAAAACACACCATGATTTTACAAGTTCATATTTCTCTCTCGTTTAGGATAAAGTTTATGTTTCCACATGAAACACCATGTTTTCCACATGGGAAGTCTGAAGTGAAGCCTAGTGACAGGTCAGCAGGTGGTCCAGTCAGGTGTAGGAAGGGGTCGTTCATGTCTGAGTCTACTGCACAGTCTCTTAAAATGTCACCTGTTTTATTACCTTAATGCAGGACCACAATGACAGAAGCTAAAGTAGCGGATCATTGTTGTAATGCTCACTTTACATGACAAAAGAAATCAAACTTTCCCACCTAGAAACTGCCAAAAGGCTTAAGCCACGTTAGCTTTCCCATCAATTGCCTGTTTGCATTCTTATACCATAAGTAAATATTTAGTATGATATCATGTTAATGTAGCATTTAGCGTGTTAGCCACAGGATCGCTTAAGTACTTATGATTCATTCTCGGTGTCTGTGCCAAATTTCTTGGCAATCCGTACAAAAGTTGTGGAGATATTTTGCCGTCAGAAAATAACATTACCTTTCCTACAGCCGCACCATGGCTGAAGAATACACCCCACACTAAAACTGGTCTTTCAGTTTCAGAAGATTAATACCATACAGTCGAGAAGACGCCCAAGTAGCAGAACATAGCCTCAGTTTTAGAGCTCTGATTCACAGCCCATCCACCTTGTGGCTGCCCAGGTTTGATTCCATCCTGTGGCTCTTTGCGGCACCTCATCGCCCTACTCTTTCTCTCCTTTCCTGTCTCTCTCAAGCTGCACTATAAATAAAGGAAAATGCCCAAAAATAATCTTAAGAAAAGAGAGAAATTCAGTCCAATTATCAGACTAAAGCTAGACATAATGATTGACATTTTCTTTGTATCAAAAATTAAACCATGTAAAAAATGTAAATCTAACATTTTAGTTTTCCATTTAAAAAATGGTAATTTGTAGGCCTGTACTGATTTATTTTATTTATTTATTTATTTATTTATTGTTAACATTCAAAGCTTCTGTAGAGGTTTTCAAGTGAAACTTTGAATGTCTGTTGTCATATTTTATGACATCATCACCCCACAAAAAAATAAATAAATCCTGGAAAAAAATCCTCAATTTGTACAAAGTTATTCATTGGATTAAATAAGTTTGTCTTTTTTAAAAAAAAAATAAATAAATAAATTTATTTTATTAAATCAACTTACTTTAATTAATAAATGTAATTTATGGTAATGGTGTTAGTTTGCGGTGAGATCGCCCCCACAACTGGATCTGCTGCTAGCAAATCCTGGCGTGTGTTTAGCATTGGAGCTAACTAGCCAACAGGGAGAGCAGATATTATTACGGCTGTTTTGTGTTATCACCATCAACTGGGAGGAAACTGCAGCTACCTCACCAGTAGGAGGTTGATCCATTGCTGCATGCCCAGTCTTTGAGCCCATGCTGTAAGTCTCGTTCCCAGTAGGACTTCCTGTGTGTAATGCTGCAAGACTACCTTCTGCTGTGGACCTGGTTGTTGAGCCCTCTTTAGTAAGTCTGTCTGCAACTGTGCAGAAATACCGGTTTTAAACAGAATGAATAGACATGCACAAAAAAAACAGCTGCACAGCATATTTGTATGTCAGTATTATGAATGAAGTTTCAAACTATTCAGTACAGCCCTACTTATTTGGCAGCAGTGAAATAATGCATTGCAATGCTGCACATTCAGTAGGAACAGGACTGTATTCCTGTGTTCTTTTATGCAGTGGATTTTCAGTAAACTAGCTGCTTTAGAGAAAAGAGTGGTGACTGTTGAAGAACCTAAAACCAAAGTGTGTGTACTTTTATCCTTCAGGGTCGATTGCAGGGTTACTTGTTGGAAAAAAAAGAACAGTTTGCTCCTGTCGAGCCCTTAATACCTTTTTCGTCTGTGTGGGAAGTGTTCGCAAGAAGTTGCAAATGGATTTCTGATTTGGGAAATAACATGTTTGTCCACTTGCTGGGAGACAGGAGCGTGGGCGTAGTTCAAGCACAGAGCGGCCCTGCTCAATAGTAGGCGTGAAGAGGCCAAACACAGAAAACAAGAGGTGATGGGTCAATTTGAGGAAGGCAGACAAGTTGCAGAAAGATTATACAGAACGGAGTGGAAAACACAGATTTTCTCACATCAGCCAGCTCCTGCTATTTGACGGATTACTTAATCGAAAAATGTCTCACATTTTCAGCGTGTATGATTCTAGCTGGAATTGAATCTTGTCATGTTTTGGCAAAAGTAGATTTGAAAGAGGTTTGCAGGCACAAGAGTGACATATTTTCAGCTCGGGTGTGGGAAGGCTCTCACAGCAGCCTCTCACTGCATGATCATCTCTAATTGATCTAAAATAGGATGTGATTGGTTGTGCTGCCATGTGGAAAAGCTTCTTTATTGTTTTTCCCTTTTCATTGCTTGTGATTCTGTGTACATGAAAGCAGGCACCCGTTGTTCATGCCACTTTGTTGTACGTGACTAAATGAGCCCTAACTGTAGCCCATCAGCAAGATCCTCAGATTCACCCAGCCACTTTCGAAACAAGCTAACGATATGAAGACGCAACACGTAGAAATAGATTTGTTTGTGGTTCTATGTGTTTCCCTTTTTGGCACAAAAGACTTGTCAGTCTGTGTTTTGATTATACATCTCAACTCAACTCAGCTTTATTTATAAAGCGCTTTAAAACAACCACAGCTGAAACAAAGTGCTGTACATAGGAGGACATAAAAACAACAAAACATTGAGATAATAAAAAGCAGTTAAAACAAAAAAACAAACAATAAAAACAGCAACAAACAAAAACAGAACGAGGTCTCATGCTGGGTTAAAAGCCAGTGAGTAAAAGTGGGTTTTAAGGTTGGTTTTAAAGACAGACAGTGAGGAGGCCTGTCTGATGTGCAGAGGTAGATTGTTCCACATTTTTGGAGCAGCAACGGAGAATGCACGGTCTCCTCTAAGTGTTTGCTTGGACCTCGGTACCTCAAGGAGCAGCTGATCAGCTGACCTGAGGCACCGGGCAGGGGCGCAGGGGTGAAGAAGCTCAGAGAGGTAGGGCGGGGTGAGGCCATTTAAAGATTTAGATCTGGCAATAGCTTGGCCGTAGGCATTATGTTTTCAGGTCGTCAGTCTGTCCATCCGTCTGTCCCATTCTTGTGAACACTCAGGAACACCAGGGGAAATTTACGCCCACCAAAACTCAAGGATAAATTGATAATAATTTGGTGGTCAAAGGTTAAGGTCACTGTGACCTCACAAAACACGTTTCTAGCGGAGACTGTCCTCAACCAATTACAACCAAGTAGGGTGTTTTCACACCCAAAAATTACAACCCATATTTATATTTATTAAGGGTTCCGCAGATCCTTAAGAAGTCTTAAAAGCCATTGAATTCCTTTACTTAAACATAAGGCCTTAATTGGTCTTAAAAATGTCTTAAATCAATTTTTCAAAGGTCTTAAAAATGTTAAGACATAGGAAGTATGATTTGATAGTTTGTTTAATCAGATGTTGCATTTTAATTCTCAAAATAATAACATCTATTTTCTTAAATAATTTACAGAATGTGTCTTGGATTAAAGGGATAGTGCACCCAAAAATGAAAATTCAGCCATTATCTACTCACCCATATGTCGACAGAGGCCCTGGTGAAGTTTTAGAGTCCTCACATCTCTTGCGGAGATCGGCGGGGGGAGTGGCTAGCACACCTAATGGGAGACAGCGCCCCAGACTAACGTCCAAGAACACAAAATTGAAACCACAAAATATCTCCAACATGCTCATCCGTAGTGATCCAAGTGTGCTGCAGCCCCAACATAAAAAATTGTTTCGAAAAACGTCAAATGAACTCTGTTTTTAGCCTCACTGTAGCCTGTAGCTCTGACTGCTTCTCTGTGCTCCGCGTTCACGTGTGCGCGCTCAGGGTGATCGGTGATGCACGGTCTCTGAAGAGCAGCAGTCTCGTCAGTACTGATGTCCAGATTCTCAAATGCAGGCATCGCC
>NC_065510.1:1536029-1551767 GCF_006386435.1 Epinephelus moara | reverse complement strand
TTTTATGTCGGGGCTTCAGGACACTTGGATCACTACGGATGAGCATGTTGGAGATATTTTGTGGTTTCAATTTTGTGTTCTTGGACGTTAGTCTGGCGCGCCGTCTGCCATTAGGTGTGCTAGCCGCTCCCCCCGCCGATCTCCGCAAGGGATGTGAGGACTCTAAAACTTCACCAGGGCCTCTGTCGACATATGGGTGAGTAGATAATGGCTGAATTTTCATTTTTGGGTGCACTATCCCTTTAATGTCACACAGATCAGGATATCAGGACCAAACACACTCATATTTTGTTTACAGTGGGGATGCTCAGAACAGAGGATCCACTGTCTGCTAGCCAGCTTTCACTGTACCCTGGACAACATGGGGAAGTGCAAATCCAACGAAAATTGGCTATTTAACTAAGATCTTGCAGCATGGCTGAAACTGGTACAAGGCAATGCCTATTAGGCTCAGTAATTTTATGCAAAAAGTTTTTCAAACTCAGGAAGATGGGAATCAAGGCAGTGGAGTCCCACATGCAGAGTGAGAAACACAAAACCAGTAAGTCATGTTTTGTTTTCACAAACACTGGGAACAATTGTCCCTAACCCTAAGTGAGTTTTGTTTTTTGGCTGTGGTCTTAAATTTTATAGCCATTAGCATTACAAAAGCCTTAAAAAGTATTTAATATAATTTGCCATAATCAGCAGTACCCTGTTATTGTCAGGTGGTGATCTAGTGGCTGTGGTTATTGTCACGGGAGCAAAGGAAGAAATCAGGCAACGTAATATAAAGAGCTAGATAGTCTGCTTAGGTTGGGAGGCAGGAGAGGTCAAACAAGCACCGGACTGTCACGTGGCAGATGTGATACTCGTATCTTATGTGCAGCCTTAAGTCAATGTTATTTTAAGACTTGTGTCGTGAGATACGTTACGTTACCTTAGAAACAAACTTACTTAGCCAAATCATTATGTTTTTTTCTAAACCTAACCACTTATGGTGCAACTGCGACCATTTCAAAACGTTATCCACACATTTAAAAATGCAACAAACCATTCTGTTGTCCGCTAATTTAGGTAGTGCTCCTGTGGGTTGTATTCAGAGGTATGAACATATGACTTATGCGTTCGTATGGGTTGGAGGACTCGTTGTTCTGGCCATAACTCAAGAGTCCAGACCAATTATGAGAAATGTGTAAATAAATATCCAAAAAGTCAAAGTCACTGTGACATCATAATGTTCTGCAAAAACTGTTTCTGGCGTTTTTCAATCCCATTACTCAGGAACAGAAGGAGAGACATTTGGTCAGATATTGGGGACACTTATCTTGAAACTGTGCTGAGTGCATATTAAAGCATTGTCTACTGTCTTGTAGGGTTGCAACGATTAGTCGACTAATCGATGACTAATCGACTATTAAAATAGTTGGTGACTATTCAAGTATTCGACTAATCGGTTTGAGTCATTTTTCATAGGAAAGTACTATTACAGTACCCCAAAATACTCTTATTGCAGCTTCTTAGTTTCAAATATTGGCAGCTTTACACACTCTCCCATGATGGTGAACTAAAACCCTTTGGCGTGAATACGAATCAAGACATTAGATGACATAGTTTTGGGCTTTGGGAGAGACAGACTGACATTTTTCAACATTTTAACACATTTTTCGATAAAATGATTTGTCCAATAATCAAAGAAATAATCCACAGATTAGTCGACAATGAAAGTAATCGTTAGTTGCAGCCCTACCGTCATGGTTATGCATTAATCTGGAGACATGGATGTAAACTGTAACTTGAATGGTTGGCGAAGGCATATAACCGCAAAGTAGTAATTCTAATTTTAGGTGTTCAGCAACAATATATTGAGATATTGACTGTCATAAGAGACACAGCAGTCACTTCTGACACACAGGTCATTTGTAAATAAATTAATCAGACATACTGAGGGTGAAAACAAGGTTTGTCAGCCTCCACTGAACTCTCTAAAAGACAAAAAGACGTAGAAAAAATGTTTCAGAAAGGCACTCTGCTTATCTGTAGAGCCTTTAATGTTCTTGTCATTTGTTTGATATATTTGCTGCTTTAACAATTCCCCTCCCAAGGATCATTAAAGTTTCACCTCGTCTTCTTTAATCTGATTCTTCCTGCCCACGCTGTTGTGCACACATCTTGTGTTTTTACTTGAAGTCTGTGCACCTCCAGCATGTGCCAGACGTGTGAATCCATGTCGCGCCATCATCGCCTTTCCATACCAACCAAAATCAGCCTGTCTGTTCAATACAAACAATTATCGTCTCTTAAGTGAAATAATTACAACGCCTGCTATCGTTCATCCCTGCAAAGGAGCCGGGTGATGAACACCTAAAATGTGACACGAGACTCAAAATAACGCTGATAATTTTTTTGTCACAAAAACATTCAGTGTTGATTAAGATGACAAGCTTAAGGACTCTAATGATTTAGTCTCCACATTCACATTTTGTTCTGTCAGACTAATAAGTCTGATATCTAAACTTTGTTTTTACATTTAATACGAAACAATGAAGTGCTTCAACATTTAAGTTTTTATAGGCACAGAAGCTCCGCATTTCATTTTGAACAAAACTGAAGAGCTTACATGAAATACAATATATAAAAATGTTATAAATATTTTCCTTTTTATAAAATTCTGATAATAAAACATTTGAATATTTTATTTAGAGTTGAAGTGGGTATTATGGGAATACAGGAATAATATGGGAAGTAGAGATACATTTTATTTTTTCTATATATTCCTAAACAGTGATTTTCCATTGTTGGCTCAAGGCAACTTTGTGCACTAACATCAGGCTGCTTGTTAGAGCAATAACATGCTCAACAATGGAGATGTAACATGGTACTGACGATGACCCTGACCTTGCTATCTACTGACACGGAGAGGCAATAATAGACACGTTTATAGGTGTGAAAGGAACACAATCAGGGGGTTTGGTTCATTCTCATCTGATAATGAGGACAGTGGCATTGAGGGGCAATTCACCAGTTCAGAAGCAATTAACAGAAATCACACATTCTTTATAGAATCAAAACAAAAAAGATCCATGTTTGCCATTAGTCATAGTTCAACATTCACCATGTTACACAGGGTAAAAGTAAAGGACAAGAGAATAACAAGAAGCCGTAATTATGTATGTTATTTCTTATGGCAAGGCAAAGTGCAGAATACTTGATATCCATTAGTTTCATGAAGAAAATGCTTTCTGAAGTTCCACATAGAGTGGGTGAAAATGAAGACTTTTATAACATGTATTTGAACAATGCTGAGAGTCTACAGTTCTCATTCATAGCATTTGTTTCAGTGTCTTTCTATGGGAAATGCCTCAGAAGCATTTATCTCATTACGGCAATCCTGATTGGCTGGTGATTGTGACGTCAGCGCCGGGTGGATCCACCTACCATTAATTAGCTTGCGCAACAATGCACCATCATTCAGTCACCTCTTCCCGTTTCGGAGCATATCTCAATCTGTAACATAGGCTAGCTAGCTTAACTGTCCACTGAGCAGAGCCACATAGCTAATATCTCTGTCGCTGGGCACTAACTAACAATAGTGGGTTGTAGCTCAGGCTGTTTAATGGTAGAAATGAGTCCTAATACCAAGAAATTGGTTAGAATTTTACCACTCTTGGTTCCTTTTTCTCAAAGTCAATGGGTTTGTTAAAAAAAGTTTTTTTTGTTAGATGCCTGAAGTAAGGTGTGGTTAAGACAAGCTTAAGAGACTTTCATGTTTTGTTCTCAGACATAAGACATGTCAGTCAATACCCCACTCATGAACTTTGAAGCTTCTATGCGTCTTAAAAATGGTGGTTGCTAACAAGTGGCTAAATGAGACTACAGAGCGTCATCACACCGAGCTGCGCGGAACACGGCTTTACATTCTCGTTATGGTGATAACACTGGGTCATGAGACAGTCATGTAGTACGTTTGTAGCCCAACATTAGCTTTTTACTTCTGGTGATTGCATTTAGGCTTCACTGATGATGAAAATGGTGTTCATTTGCGAAGATTATCATGCTGAGTGAAACGTGTAAGCATCAGAAATGTTTGTTTGCCACAGAGCTTATTTTAGGCAATGATCCAAAATCCAACTGAGAAATCTCAACGGCTTTTTGACGAGGGAACCAGTGCGGCGCTACCTTCCTTGTCGGCCCACAGAAAAACGTCATCCTTGGAGCACTCCATGGGAAAACAGTCTATCGCTTATTTTTAACTGGTTTTCCTAAATTTAAAAAAACGTGAAAAAAACAATTCATCCTCTGGGGATCATGAACGTCTTAACCAGATTTCATGGCAGTCCATTTAATTGTTGAGATATTCCAGTCCCAGACCAAAGTGAAGGACCAACTGCCAGACAGACCATCATTACTGTCCATAAAGCCATGCTAGCAGCATGCCTGCTAATTCATTACTCCATAAGTGATACATGTGCCAATGCAAATAATGCATATATGCATATCTAATGTGTGTGCTGCTTGTCATTACCTAATAAATCAGAAATGAGATGATCTGAAATCAGATTTTTCTTGGTGTTTCATACACAGATTGCTCATTGTTGCCCCGAGGCACCAACAATATCTTATCATAAGACCCTAATCTTCTGTTAAGGGTTAAATTCCCCAAGTTGCACACTGCAGGCTAATGCCAATAATGAGACTTAAAAACTAAAAGCTAATGAGTGTTTTTCTGTCACCGGGGCAGACAGTACTCTTGCTGTTATTTTCCCGCTGGGGAGCTGTATCGAAATAGCCAGAGTGCTCAAGCTTTCAGGAGACCAGCAGGAGCTCCTATAACCTGATTGACTGACTGATCAATTACAGCCCTGCGTGTTTGAAATGACTGATATGGGGAAGCTGATTGACACCCGGCGGTTAAAAATAGACCCTCACCGGTAACGGTGATGGAGACTTAAACCGGAGGCTGCAGGTTTTCCCTGTGGAGTTTTCAGTTTCATGTGCAGAGCAGCCGCGGAGTCGTCTTACGCTCTCTTTGAACATTTCAGGTTTATTTGGATTCTGCGCTTCATATCCGGATTGACAAAAGAGAATTAAAAGAGGCAAAACAAAATAGAGAGCGTATCAATTATTCATGAGCCTTTCCCATCCTCCTCCTCTTTTGAAGTTGATTCCTTTTTTTTTTCCCTCACTTGGGACTTGTCTGTTTTTTCTCTCATTCTCCTCCTCCTCCTTCTTCTACTCCTGTTCAGGATCTTGAACGATCCCCTCCTCCCAAAACCGCCAGCATGTTAAGAGTTGATGCTCGTCTCAATTTGAGCGATTTGTTTACATTGTGAGATGTTGGATTTGTCATCGTCCCTGGTGACAGCATCTCCAGGGATTTAAAAAAAGAAACTACAGCAGATATTAGTGCTGACAGCAGGGAGGAGTGATGACGATGAAACAATCCAGATTTTTTACTTTCTTCTCTCTGTTTCTCTTTGACTTGTTCCTCAGATCTCACGGATTGGCCTGATTGTTCACAAAACCAAAACGCAGGATTTCCAGGTGTTGGCGGGCTCAGCAGGGTTTCTCATGGCCGCCTATTGTGTTGGTAAGAAGCTCTTAAATAGGACTAACTGTGCCGCTGTTCTTCACGGGGAGCGGTTGGTAGCCTTCACATCTCTCAGGCTGCGATCTCCTGTACTCTTTGTTTTCTTTTTATCTCCAACCAAAGTGGACAAGTTGACTTTGTTTTCTTTTTGTATATCTTTCATTTCTGGTCCTCAATTACAAGCGTAAAGAAACACATAAATAACAAATAACTTTTTGATGGCTATCCTTGATAACCTCTGCCTCTTTCTACCCATAAACCTTTGCATTTGGGGGTCACTTCCTGTTGTTTCAGATTTCGCTCACTCTCCAGATGAACAGCAGCTCCCTGAAGGGATCGTGTGGCACTGTCTACTGAATGTGCAGAATTTTAGGGACATCATTCTGATATTGAATTGCACAGGCTACATGTCCTACACATGTCCTCAACTTTAGATTGATTTCCTACTTAAGCAGCTCTTACATATGTGTTATGCAGATTAAGTAAACTCTAATTATTTTTGCTTTAGTTATTTAAACTCTCTCTGGTGGTGCAGTTGAGGAGATTGAAGACTTGGATAATGAATTCTTGGGTTATGTGGCAAACGTATTTAGAAGACAATAATAAACAAATATTGATCTTGTTGAAAGGAAACTGTGAATTTGGGCAGGTTTTGGAGCTGCACACGTCTTAGTTAATGCACCATCAGTGAAGAGGTTTCAAAACAGTCCTTGCTTGCAATTTTATACCACAACAAAATAGACACTTTTTATGAAAACAAAGTGAGAAATGTTGGATGAGCCCAGATTTTACTGTCTTGTGCCAGATAGTCTCTCTTCTGCCATTTGTAATATCTCATGAAAGATTTATATTGTGATACCCACAATATTTCAACTTGTTGACATATTGACGTCATACTGTTACCCATGGCAACAACAAGCATGGCTGAAAGCAAGTCGCGGTTCCAAAAATACGAGCAGCTTCAGTAGTGTGGAATAAACTATGGTGTCCTGAATGTTCTACTTCTCAGACTCTTAAGGCCAAAACACACCGGCGCCTTACGACGCGCGTCAAAACAGCCGCCCCCATTATTTTCTATTTACAAACCCACACCGGCGGGGGCTCGATGCATGTTGATGTGCCGCGGCACTTTACGCTATTGTCCTATTTTTCCAGCGTCGCCGCCCTTGAAAAAGTGCTGTTTTGTACTTCCCAGCCTAGCAGACTGAAGTGTGCAATAGAAATCCAGTTGACGCCCTGCAGTGCAACGCTTTTTGTATGTGTTGGGGGCGGCACTTGACTCGCGTCAATGACGCCGCCGTCACATGACACCACCGGTGTGTTTTGGCCTTTAGTGACTTACCGCTCAGAGGGAACTCATTCAGCAGCTCCTCTGGCAGCAGCACAGTGTCTCTCCCTCTCATCTCTCGCTGTGCGCACACAGGAGTCGGTGTCGTCGAGTGATATTTTCATAAACCTTTGGTAATGTAAACCTACGTGAAAAAACTCCATATGTGAATGTGTGATAGTTGTGGTATCATAACAGCCTGTCACAGGTTACAGCGTGATGATTAGAGGAGAAATGGCAGAGCATAAAAGTCCAGGTGGGAAAAAAAAATCCAACTTAATCAAATAGGATTTTGCTAAAAGAAGGAAATCAACTGTTGATTTATATATATATATATCGATCTGAATCTCACTCTGAGTTACTGCTTACGAGTAGGTCTCGGTCCAGTTGTTTTGGTGTGCACCTGAGTGTGATTATGGTGTTCACACCTGCCCAAACGAACCGCACTGAGGGGGAAAGCAAACTTGAGTTCGATTGAACCAAACCAAACAGGACACGTGTGAAAGCACCCAGCGACTTTGAAAAACGCCTTTTTCCCTGGTCTCCTGCAGACAGAGGGGAGTAGAGTCTTGGAACACACAAGGCTCATTTCAGAAGGGGAGTTGTCGGGGATTGGCTGCTGTCGAGACGTCACTGCTACCCACTTGAGGGCCCAGCTTTTGGACCAACTCCGGAGAAGGTCCATCTCTGGTGTGGCTCAGCATGGCACTGTGCATCTAAACTGATAATGAAAAAACAAATCCATGTTGCATGGCTTGACTCGGCGTGGCCAAAAGTGGTATAATTTGTCATCCTGCGGGGAAACATGTGGTCTTTCATTAAAAGTTGCAGTGAATCAAAAAAAGATCAGTAATCTTTCACTGCAGCGTTATGAAGTGAAGTCTTCTATCTTCTTGGTATGTCAGCCACGTACAGTGTACTGTGAGGCTGGATTAGATAACACGTTAGGGTATAGGCATCAATATGATGCTCAAGAACCTAATGAGTCATGTTCTCCCACTGCCAGGCCTGCCTAACACACATACATGCACACGCACACACACACCCTTCCACAGCTCTCTGATCTTTGCTCCCTGACATGTTCACATCTCCATAACTGAAATATGGGAGTAATTGGCTGTGTGTGTGTGTGTGTGTGTGTGTGTGTGTGTGTGTGTGTGTGTGTGTGTGTGTGTGTGTGTGTGTGTGTGTGTGTGAGACACAGCTAATGCAGAGCAAGGTAACGCTGAGTGATTGATATGATAATTTGTTCATGCTGTGAGTGCGTATTCAAGTTTTGATGTCCGAATTCATGCTGTCAGTGCCCCCACAGTAATGCTGAAAGGGCCCGGCCGTATACCTGTCAGTCAGAACCTGTTATAACCGCATGACAAAGAGCTCTGATAGTAAAGTTATGATTGTTCACTCACATTGACTTCTATTCTCATTCAAGTCTCCAAATCTGCAGACTTAGCTTGCTTGTGTTTTGCAAGGTTGTCAAAGGGAAAGTCAGACATTTGAGCCAAAATATGTGGTGTCAGGATTTTCCTGTTTCTTTGACAGAGATAGGGTGAAGCCCAAAGTGTTATCCAGATTTTGATATCATTATTATGCAAGGACATTTATTAAAAATTGTGAAATTGTTCTTTGTTTAGAGGTTTTGCACATTATTCCATCTGCATGTTGTGGGACTGCTGGTGATGTCGGCATCTTAACTACAGTTTATTTACACTGTGAAACTTGTGTTTATTTATTTGCTTTTATCATGTTCAATGTCAATTCTGCTGGCAACTTGAATATAGAAATAGAAATTATAATCAGAAAACTAAAAAACTAACGACACCAATTACTAAAAATCTAGCCCTACAGCGTAAACTTGCTGAAATGTAGAACAATAGACGGAAAAAAGTAATATTGAGAAGATTCAAACCACATATAAATATATATTTATGTTAATCAGTAGGGCTGTACTCAACTCAGAATTATGTCAGTAGAATCAGATTCGGCTGTTTATTACGAATATGTGACATTTAATTTTCTTTTTTCCATATAAATTTTTAAAGTGTGTACTGGGTTTAGCGGAACGTTAACGAAGGTGCAAACAAAGGATGAGAAATGTGCAACAACATTTTTTGCCAACGCTAGATATCAATCAAAAGCCAGAGACTGTGTCGTATTAAGTATCTGAACTGTAAATTCATCACAAACAAGCAGAAGAGAGAGAATAATGTTTATCTTGGAGCCTTACAGTGGAAGGTTTCTCCTCCTTTGTGTCGCTGCATCATGTCCATTGCGGTCTGTACCAAAGAGCAGACTGATTTCAAATAGCCTGTAGCTTGTCTCTCTGAGTATACTGTAACTAGCCTGCCACACAGTACTTGTTAATCAATGGCAGCACTATCATACAGCGCAGGTGGAACTAATGTGGTTAACAAGTTGGTGGTGACAGTAGACAAACAAACTAACGGTTACCAAGCAACAGACATTTCTTGCTAGGTAACAGACATGGCCACAGCAAAGAGGCATAAAGCTGACATCGAGGGTCGCCACTAGGAGCGGTGGAAGGTTGAATACTTTCTTACTGAAAGACGAAAAAGTTACGTTTCTCTCATATGTTGCGAGAAGTACCTGGCCTCCAGGTATTTTACATCATCTAATCTGGCCCCCATTCACAAACATTTAGACACTATGCTAAGCTAAGCTAATCGCCTTTGTGCATTATATGTGTAACACAACATGAGATCGGCTTCAGTTTTCTCATGCAACTCTTGGCAAGAAAGCGCATCTTCAGCTGTTCCCTTAAAGGGATAGTGCACCCAAAAATGAAAATTCAGCCATTATCTACTCACCCATATGCCGAGGGAGGCTCAGGTGAAGTTTTAGAGTCCTCACATCCCTTGTGGAGATCCCAGGGGAGAGGGGGTAGCAACACAACACCTAATGCAGGCTGGGTGCCCCAGATTCAAACGTCCAAAAAACACATAATTGAAACCACAAAATATCTCCATACTGCTCATCCGTAGTGATCCCAGTGTCCTGAAGCCCGACATAAAAAGTTGTTTGGTAAAATGTTATTTGAACTCTGTTTTTAGCCTCATTGTAGCCTGTAGCTCTAACTGCTTCTGTGTACACCGAGCTCGCCTGTAGCTCTAACTGCTTCTGTGTACACCGAGCTCACATGTGCGCGCGAGACCAGCGAAAGCACGTGATCACACATGAACATGGTGCCCATGTCTCACGGTCTCACCGAAGCGCACACACGTGAGCGCGGTCCACAGAGAGGCAGTTAGAGCTACAGACTACAATGAGATTATTGTCGCAGAATTCCAAAAAAAGTTGTCATGGGAAAAAATATTTGCCCCGTTTCTCTGTATTAATGAGATTATTATCTCAGAATTATATAAAGAGATTATAATCTTGTTAGTTCAGAAAAACTAGAATTTACACAACAGTCTTTTTGATTCAGGAAAACAATAACAATATTTATTTTCATGAATACCTCTCTTAGAATACTGAGATAAAGATGTAATTAATTTAAAAAAAATAGCATTTTTTTCATGCAAACATTACTCGTAATTCTAAAATAATTACCTTCTTAACTCAGTAATTCAGTATAGCAAGCATTTTTTTCCATGAAAACCTTTCTCATAATTCTGAGATGATTATCTTGTTAATTCAGGAAAAACAAGAGCAGAACTTAATTACATGAAAACTGTTTTCACAACTCTGAGAAACGTTTTCATGGGGGAAAAATGTTTGCCCCGTTTTTCTGCATTAACAAATGTATTATCTCAGAATTACATAAAGAGATCATAATCTCTTAAAGCTATAGTTGGTAATCCTGTTCAGAAACACTTCTTGTTATACTGGGTGAAATGGTCCTTCCATCCTGAGAGTAGTCAATACATAATGTGTTCAGAAAAAGAAACGAAAAATATCCGACTTCTGTGGCAGCTGCAGGCCTGTAAAAACTCTGACTAATTCCTGCCATTTGGTGCGAATGGAAAGAACCAATCAGATGCCTTCATGTCTCGTCCTGCCCGAGCCCCCCTCTGTCCCTCCCTCCCTCCTCCCTGCGTGCACTCATCACGTGTCACCGTTGCCGGAAATATTCAGCACACTCCTCAGCAGAAATACCGAGTTAGCAGGAGTTTGCTGAACAATGGCAGAGAAAATGCAGCCAAAAGTACCACTTCCAGCGTTACTTGTAATGGCTCGCCCCACTAAACAGGCTGAGAAAAGAAAGTTGGAGGCAGAAAAGCCTGTGACAAAAAAGGCTTTGGATAAAGCGAGAGGACAAACCCGACCTCAACATCGGTGCAGCTTTTGAATGGTGGAGACAACTGAGGGAGCTGAAGGGCCTGAAAAGTGATGCAGAGGTTGCTGTCTTTCTGTTGGACAGGTAATTATTTGTGTTATTTTACTCGGCTCTCCTCTGCCCTGCTGACTCCTACTGCAGGATGCGCGTTCAAGTTTGTGTGGGGCCGTGGCTTTGGACGGAGCACTGACGGGAGGGGGAGGAGGGGGTGGAGCTTAGAGGAGGTGCCGCTTTCAAATCTTGCTAGCTCTCCAACATTACCAACTATAGCTTTAAGTTCAGCAAAGCTAGAATTTACAGGACAATCATGTCTATTCAGAAAAACGAGCAGAATTTATTCTTATGAATACTTTTCTCAGAATTCTGAGATAATGATCTCATTAATCCAGTAAAAAAAATAGTTTTTTCTATGAAAACCTTTCTCATAATTCTGAGATCATAATTTTGTTAATTCACTTTTTTTTTTAAACAAATGCATTACACTTCTATAAAATGTATTGCAAGGATCTATCAGTCAAAGTCAGTATATTTTTATTTTTATGGCATTAATTGTGAAAGAGTTATTTGATTATGACTATTATTTAATCAGTGTGAGTGTGTGTTTGTGTGTTGTTGGTAGAGATCTGTTTCAGTTGCTTCTGTCCTACAGACCTCGCCTCACTGTTCTCCCACTTCTCCTGGACATTTTGAATCGTCTGTCTTAGTCCAGCCTTTAGTGTCTCTGTTCATGAGCTGTCACTCGCGGCACAGCTCGCCTGTCAGTCAGCGGCGTTAGGTAAGCTGCTGTCAGCTGTGTGATCTGTGCGGCGGCGGGCCACAGAAACATAAATCAGACAGAAAATCCGCCCATCAGCAGCCGCCGGCTCGTCTATCCACAACAACAACAACTCCAAGGCTGCGGACGGAGGCTGACTCCCTGCTTTTCTCCTCCACCAGACACAGACAATGAGATGTCACACTGAAAGGCCATGGTATCTTATTGCCTTGGAAAATGTGAGTGTATATAGCTCAGTAAATAAAAAAACAGACATTATATGAAGCTACTGCCTGATCTGTCAGGAAATAAAAAGAACAGGATAGAAGGCTGAAACGCTCGACTTGTATCTCAAACGATGGCTGTTGTCAATGAATCATTTACGTCTGTGTGTTGACAGCAGAACTGTGAAACAAGGAGATTGATGGATGGCTTTATTTAAGAGGAATATATATTCGTCTTAACATCAGGTAGAAAACGTACCTCAGTCTTTTCTGCTCTGTTTCATCTTAACACTGAATTCGGTCCACACGTCAGGTGAAAACTCCAGCTAAAGGTTTACATGCTTCTCTGCTGGTTGCGGAAATTCTCCGACCTCTTGGGCAACTCAAGTGCTTCTTGTACCTCGCTGCGATGCATGCTAATGTTTTAGCACACCGTGCATGATTGGTGGATGGAACATTTAATATTCTAAACATGGTGTGAGTTAAGTGATTGCACACAGTGAACTGATCAAACGTGATTTATCAGGTCACCTCCTTCAACTTAACATGAATATGAAACCACATTTTAACACCTGCTTGTGAATAAGAGTAGAGGCTTTGAAAGCTGGAGCAGGTTAGTGTGCAGAAATATGACCTTCGTTACCCATGAATCCTGTGAGATGGCTTTAGGTCACTGTGTAGCAAAATCTGATGTTTTATAGCAAAAAAACAAACAAACAAACTAAAGAGATGTATTGTTGGTGAGTCCAGTTTTCTTCACTGTCATTTCTGTTTCCTTGCTGGTGACCACCCCAGAAAATTGAGGCAAATTTGAAGGGTGCAAAGGTGAATTTCAGGTGTAAGAAAAGATGAGAACTACTTAGTTTAGGTAGATAAAACACATACAGATCTTTTGCTGTGTGTGTTTTTAAGTTTCCATTTCTGTATTTCTATTAAAAGTGCAGTGTGTCAGATTTAGGGACATTTAGCGGTGAGGTTGAAGAACTGAAAGTTTTCGTGTGTACCAAGCATGTAGGAGAACTCCAATGGCTGATGGAAAACTAATACAGCCCAATCAAAGATACCGTAACAAAAGATAAGGTATTATAAGCTGCGCCAATGGTATGAAATGGTATACACGTCCAGTCTCTTTATTGGCCGTGGTCTCCTCTCGCTCACCAGCCCCAACTTAACTTTTAAGTCATGGTTGGACATTTAAGTCTATTTAAATTTCCGGCACCAACAGAGAGAAGAGATTCTTTGTTGCCAGATCTCGCGAGAGTGTGTTGCTAATGTAGAGACAGGACTCTAAGAAGGTTAATGTTTCTCGTGATTTGTGTTCTGATAGTGTAAGAATGCTCTGAAGATGTGTAGCTTGTGGAAACTGGGTCCAGTTTTCACTTTGAGAGGTATGGGGCATGAATAGACTCAGGACTGCGGCTAGTGTTCTAAACATGTGGGGCAACACGTGGTGAAACCAGCCAAGGTGACACAGATGCAGAAAAATACTCAAACGTGAGTCAGCTTGACTTAGCAATGGTCTCTGGCCCTATCTAGAGCCAATGTTTGTCTACAGTAGGAAAGCATGGCGGACTCTGTGGAAGAGGACCTGCTCAGTACGTAGATACAAACAGCTCATTTTAAGGTTACGAAAACAAAGATTCTTATTTTCTGGTGGTTATGAACTAATGAAAACATGGTCATGAGTATTATATACCATTACTGTAAATAGATGTCCCTAAATCCTACACAGTTGACCTTTAACATATTTTCTTTTTCAGCCGCATGATTCTACAGATGGCAGTGTCAGTCAGTCTGTCCATCCCTTTGCTCCAGAATGAAGTATCTCAGCTACTATTGGATCGACTGCATTTAAATCTTGTGTAGACATGCATGGTTTCCTGGGGATGGACCCCAATGATTTTGGTGATCCCCTAGTGGCAGCAACTGGTCAGCGTATTCACCTACTCTGGGAAATATCTCAACATTTATTAGATAGATTGGTAGAAAATTTGGCGCAGACCTCATGACTGTGGTGATCCCCTGACTTCTCTAGCGCCACCACGAGGCTGACGAGTGGTTTCAAGTGAAATATCTTAATAACTGATCCCTTCATTTTCCATCCAACACAATCATCAGATCTAAATTCAAATTTGTACTGTTATACTGTAAATTTCTGCAATTCCTGACATTCCCATCAGCCTCAACTGTACTTTGTGTTTCCTGCTAATTAGTGAATGTTAGCATGCTAACATCCTGGTGGTCATGATTAACTATATATATGCTAAAAATCAGCATGATAGCATTGTGAACATGTTGGCATGTCGATGTTCACAGCACCACTGTGCACAGTGTGTGTACGGCCTCACAGAGCCGTTAGTGTGGCTCTAGTCTTGTTTACTCTTTTATTCCTTTTTATTAAGACAAATTCTGTTACAAGGAAAAGATGATGAGGTTTAAAGGGTCAAGAACATATGTCACTGTATAACAATATATTATTGTATAACGACAGAAAACTAAAAGGAAGGAGGAAAAGGAAAAAAATTCTTTATCTTAATCCTTCAACTCTCTCAATTGTGATCTGTGTGTCCAGGTGCGGTTGGCGGAGTGTGTGCGCTGGCTAATGTGCTGGGCCGGGAGCTGTGTGAGTTGGAGCGTCTCTGTGTGTCCGGTCGCTGGGAGGAAGCCAGAGTCCTGCAGCAGCGTCTCATCGAGCCCAACGCTGCCGTGAGTACCATCTGCTGCACAGTGGACGCTTTTATCTGCCGAGCCGCAGAACAAACTCCCACAAATAGTGACAGACTGAAGGTTTAGTCACATTTCTAGAACTGATCTGGAGCCCGAAATAACCTCACTGGTTGCATTAAACCGTACGAGGCGAAGACAAACGACAGCTGTTTTGAGGCTAAACACTGCTGCTTTGTAGGCTTGTAGGATTCTTTGCTATCAAGACTTGCATTCTTAAAAAAATTAGTTGATTTGCTGAATTTGTTTTAAAAATCTTAAATGTCTTAAATGCCTCTGCCAAATCTATTTATAAAGTCCAGTGCCCAGAAAAAAAGACAACTTCCCTCTGGTGTGCATATGCCATTTCCACATACTGTGATCCAGACAAAGTAAAACTAGTCCAAATTACAATTAAAACCACCCACATCAATGTAAATATAACACAAAATGGGACTTCCTCCTTTACATGAAGGGTAATTTTGGTATTTTTTCCCCATGTTTTTGTCTCTAAGTGACTAATGGGAACAAAAAATTTTGACACTGGTCCAGTATGGAGTGAGAGCACTGCAACTGGCAGCAGTGAAGCAAGCTGCAGTGTAGTCTCGCCACCAAACAATCAGAGATCTCCGCCTTCTGATAGTCTGGGGACACTCCTTTCCAAAGTGTGTTTAACACACCGGCAAAAACGGCCGGCAACAAAGCAACGCCTCTTGCATTTTTGAAAAGGACACGCCTTCTCGGAAATGTGCGCTCCCCCTTTTCTCGTCCGCAAGGAAACAAACACACAGAGAGCTTGAAAATGGATGCCGAGAGATTTAACTCGTGAAGAAAATATTTTTTCCAGCGGATGTCTTAAATATT
>NC_065510.1:1498878-1535709 GCF_006386435.1 Epinephelus moara | reverse complement strand
CCATTTTGTACCGCTGCACGTGTTTCTAGTGGGACTATGTTTACGAGCACAAGAGTTCAGCGAGCCACCGAAGGACCGCCCTGCAGATTTACTATTGGTTCTGCAACGTAGGGAGTTTTTTAAACTCTGAAATTGTATCCGCCCATCTAAACACAAAATCAGGGAGAAAGTCATCAGTCTTTAGTTAAGCAAAGCGTCTAAAGACTGACTTGTGAGTCTAGCTGCAGTGTGACTACTCGAGGCATTTGTGCACCATGTACGTACGTCCGCTAAAAGTGCTTGTTTTTGCCAGTGACAGACTCAGATTATTATTCTAAGTCTCTGACAACATTGTGGAAAGGATCCCCAGAAAGATAGACCTTTTTGTCAGAGAGTTAGATCCTTTTTGTTTAACTAGAAACAGCCTGAAATTGCTATCACCAAAAACCACCAGACTCCATTTAAATAATCAGTAATTTAATCTTCACAAAACACTCTTTATTCATAGTGAACAGAAACAACATAAAACTCACAAAAGTTGTTTATGTTCGTCTTTCCACAGTTCCAAAAATCACCTACTCTAGCTAAGTTGAAATAAACTCTTAACTCACCCAGTTAGATGGGAAAATAGGCTGGATCTGTACACGCTAAAATGACTGTTTATTTAAATGGAGTCTGGTGGGTTTGACGATAACTAAATTGGGGCTGTTTTTGGTTAAACACAAAGGATCTTACTCTTTAACAGAAAGGTCTGTCTCAGTAGGGATCCTTTCCATTATGTTGTCAGACACTTGGAAAAATAATCTGAGCCGGGTTTGGGCAAAAACAAACATTTTTAGTGGACGTAACGTGACGTTGCACAAAATGCTGGTTTTGTCGCTGCTGGCTGTGGCACTCTCACTCAATACTGAACCCGTTTCAAAAACTGTTGCTCCCATTAGTCACTTAGACACAAACCACTGGGAAAAAAGTCCAAGGTTGAACAGTAGCAATGTTCCCCTTTGAGTTGACTTTTTAGTGTTTTATTCAAGTACTTTTGGAAAGAACTGCAAACAAAATGACACAATTTAAGACTTAAAATCAAAAAAATATTTCTGAAATTTGAAAAATGTATATCCTCCAAGACAGTATGATGGATAACACAATATTAAATACATACCATGGTCATTTTTAAGGAAGAGTTGTTTGGTGAACTCTTTTTAAACCAAATAGTTTTAACATTTAAACACCAGATCTTTTAGAGTGACGGAACACACAAGTAAAAACAGTTTAATTCAAGACCAAGTTGTGTGTTCTGTTGTTGAGACCTTAGTTAACTTCCACACTACATGATACTGAATGACAATGAGACCACAGCAGGCATTTAACAACAGCTCCAAGTTAAATGTGAGAGTTGTGCGCTGTGTGTTCTCAGAGCCGTGAGATGTGTGAGGAAACAGCTCTGAATAATTTGCTCCAGGCTACAAATGTGCCTGTTAAGGTGTGTTAAATGTCGCTGCCCTAACAGCATCAATCTGCCACACAAACACCTCCACATGCTGCATCATGAAAATCCAGCTTCACTCGAATATCAAGTGGCACGCCGTCTGGATGGAGCTCCGCAGCCAAATATCGATCACAAATAGTAAACATGTCTGATTTTAAAGTGTCGTTATTGATAAAGCTTTGAAACCACACTGCAGTTTTCTGTTGGGGGGGTGTGGAGGCTGATTGGTGCTCTGTGTTGCTAGGTGACCAGGAAGTTGGGTGTTCCCGCCCTCAAGCAGGCGATGGAGTGGTTTGGTTTCCACGGCGGCGCCTGTCGATCACCTCTTCAGCCGCTCACAGAGGCCGAGGCTCAGCAGCTGAGGCGGGACTTCTCCTCAGACGGCTGGCTGTGAGGTGACATGGGCAGGGTGCGTGTGTGTGTCTGCGTCTGTGTGTCTTCACTTAAACTGGAAACCTTTTAGCTGTTCAGTCGTCAGACCTGTCAGTGTGATGTGGCACAGAGGGGGAACGCAACAAGAAAAGAAATCTGTTGCCACCTCACATAAAAATACCAAAAACCAAATCAAACAGGATCATATAGAGTTCATTATACACTGTAGGTCTGTTTCAAAATCACTTACATCCACAGTTTTGTGTCACAAAAAAAGCCTGAATCAAAAATGTTTACAAATTACTACAACTTCAGAGTTCTTTCTCAGGGAACAACTGTAATTTAGATCCTTGTTTTACTACTAAATAAATAAATAAAACCTTCAACAGACGGGATGATGAATCGATCAGTGTGTGTCACTACACATCCATGTGGGTCATATCAAGGTCACACTTTGTACCCAACTGTTTAAAACTAAGAAATATTATTTTTAAATGACCTTTTAAATAATTGTGTTTACACTGAAAGAAATCAGTCATACCATCAAGTTGCTTCACTGCTGCACCTCATTGGCACAGATATAAAAATTCAGTAAACGGAAAAGTTAACAAAATGTTGTTTCTGTACTTGTTTCAACAATAAAATTGCATTTCACTTAAATAATATATGTTTTCCTTTCATTTGAACCGTGAAGAAAAACAATGAGTTTCTTCTTTCTTTTCTTGTGCTGCTTTCAGACGCCTTTCGCAAGTATTTTAACCTTTGAACCCTGAGCTAATTAGTGTGTTTTCTTTCAAATAAATAGGGGGGGAAGGCAACGAGCAACTGGTAAGAAAATTAATAGATTTAGAAAATTATTTTTAAAAAGCTAGGGAATTTTTTAAAGCTCTTTTTCCAGGTCATTTCTTGTTTGTTTGTCGGAAACATTCTTTTCATTAGAAACATTCTTATTTATTTATTATTTATACATTTTTCAATTATTTTTTTAAATGTTGTGTGTTACTGTTGTGTTGTGTGAATTCTCCTTTGTTCTTGTGTGTGTGCAAATAGTTTTGCCAGCTGTGCACTTTTCACTGCGTGGCTCACGTAGTTGCTTTGTCGAAGCACTTTGTGACCTATGTCTGCGAAAAGCACTATATAAATGAATTTTATTTATTCACTTACGTTATCTATTTATCTTTGATAAATTTTCTTGCTTTGAATTTTCTCTTTTTACTAATTTCTTGCTAATTTTAGTGTCATTTCTTCTTCAGTTGCTCATTGCCGTCTGTTTTTGAAAGAAACCAAGCCCATTTGTTCAGGTTTCAAAGGGTTAAATATCATTGCTCTCTCTGCAGACAGATTGGTGTTATAGTTGAAGTGTTCACAGAGGTAAGTGTGGTCATGGAGTCAACATTGGGTGGGACCAAAAACTAATCTCTTACTTCATTATGTTATTTATCACAAGCAACTACAGCAGTATACAGTATACTATATGAATATACAGTAAATGAAAGCTGCCACTGTCTACATGAATTATACATGCAGGGCAACATAAATGATGGAGACATTTAGTTGAATCATTTAATGTTTCTTTGATAGAGACAAATACAGTATGCATATAGAATTGCAAGACAATTATCCAGTGCACTGTATTACAGCTTTTACAGCTACTGCAGAGTTCCAGTGCCCGTCGCTAGAAGGGCCTTACATGATCACATCATAGATAATTTACAACCTCAACAAAAGTAAATCAAATAAAAACACAGACAGCAGTAGTTGTCTCACATTCACAGTGTCATCACATCAGTAGATCATCAAGGGAAACCACTAGATCCCATAAACATGACCTGATAAAGACATTAATGTTAGCGAAATACACCCTGACCTGTACAGTAAACGCCCTGCAGCCTCCACGCCCCAACCTGTCAATATCTATAAGAATTTTTATTATTTTTACAAATTTCAATTACATCGGACACACAGCATATTGCATGCATTTCCCGAGCCAGTATTGGCAAAGAATAAAACAAATGTTAAAAAAAACAAACTTCCATTTAGCACATATACATCATATACGTCTGAGCCAATTAGGAAGATTTATAAGGCAACAGTGAGGTCAACAAGACTGTTGGGGGGAGCTGCAGGGGGGCCTCACATGTGTGCGTTACAGTGCTGAATATGCCCGTGAGCAGTGTTCTGCTGGGGTATGGCAACACCACTTGGACAAATCACATGCAGAACGGCAGCACTCTAGTGCTAGTGTGCTGCAGTAAACTGGAACTGGTAGTAACAATAATGGTAATTTCAATCAATTAATCAAATTTTATTTACATAGCACATTTCATACAAAGTAATCTCAATGCGTTTTACATACAACATGTGTGAATAAAAACAATTAAGTCTAATTTCTTAAGTTTATTTATGATTAGGATTGAATTTGCGCGTGGTTATTTTGGACAGTGTGCGGTTGCTTTTCATAGACGAGAAATATTTATATTTTTAGCATGTTTGAATATCCCCTCCAATATATATTGCACCTCTACCTCTATACCTTGAACCTCAATGGGCAATTTATTTATTTGTTTATTTGCTGTTTGATGGAGGCATTCAAAAAGAGCTCTCTGATTGGCCATTTACTTTTCCTTACCTGTTTTCTTTTTCTGGTTGACAGGTAAATGCTTTGCAAAGAAAAAAAAAGTGTTTTGCAAAAAGTTAAAAATATCCATGTAGGTGGGAATGTGTGGTCTATGTGACTGTTGCACCAGGGAATTCGACAAGAAGAAGATGCTCCTACATTTCTTTATAAACCTCATACTTCAGGAGCTGTGACAGAGAGTTTAAGTACTTAAAAAAAGTCCACATCTAGGTTCTAAACTCACGCCATCCTGTAATAATGCTGTATAATATAGTAATGGCTGACTGGAGTTTATTAGCTGGAACTAACAGTGGTCTCAGGCTGTGCTTCAGATACCTACATAATAAACACTCAGTTGTTAAAGACTCTATATAGTCATGAATCCTCCTCATTTTGCGCCATCACTGACAAGTGTAGTGTTGAAATTTATACATACTGTAAAGGTGTAGCCGTACATTAAGCAAAAGGTGCCATGCACACCTTTGTGTTCTGTTGAAGACATTTTTAAGGGCCCTATGGAGGGCATAAATCTAACACCAAATAAAGGCAGAAAGTTAAAAAGTAGTTAATGGCAGCAAAAAAAGGAGCTTCCACTTGAGTGGAGATCAGCCAGAAGACCTGAAACCTATTAGGCGTTTTTTTTTTCTGTAAAGACGGTCGGCTGCAACGATTCATATATCTCTAATGGGTAATCTGGTCGACAGGAAAGGTTGGAGGTTCATTTTGTTTAAAATACAGATGTGATAAATGTTTCCGCTGATAGATTTAAAGATCCCATATGAGCCAGAGTTCAGCAGGAGGCAGAACTGAAGGTCACACTCACATTTTGCAGCTAAATAAACGTGTCAGAGCACTCTTAGATGTGAAAAAATTAAAAGCCGCAATTAGGCAGTAATTAAAGCCAAGCGTAGCAGGTAGCCATGGCAATGAGAGCTCTCAGCTTTTTTATATCATGGTTTCTTTGCTTTTATCTTACAATGACTCTAATTAACACCTTTTTAGCACAAGATATTTTAAAGAAAATACTTTCTGTATCATAAAGACAGGATACATTGACAACATAGAGTAGAGATGCCGCCTTTGACACAGAGAAGTGACGATAACTTGAGCTGACGACAACTACGCTTGTTACTGTGAGTGCAATAAAACCTCTGTGAGGAAAGTGTCCGTACACCTGTTGAGCAGCATGTAAACGTGTAGAGAAGTGATATTTGAATCGGCTCTGTCCGCAGTCTCTCACCCACCGCCACTAATGTTATAAACAAGCACAGTCGCTTTCCAGCTAATTGCAAATTGTTACCTACAAGCTGAAACAACAACTGCTTATGTTAAAAGGTTTAGCTTAGTTTGAGAGGACAGGAGGACTGATACTGACTGATGTCTGTGTTCTTTATTCTTTATAAACTTAACTCAGTATTATGATGTCAGGAATATGATTTATTTTATTGACATTTTAATTTGTTTCCAGTGAGATTTTGTGTTTATATGGTGACTTTGCTGTTTAATATCACTGTTGCTGCTCCAGAAACAACATTTAGTTCTGAATTTATTCTTTTTTATAAATAATTCCTTGTAAAATCTACAGTATAGTGATGCGTTCGTTTTATACTCGGAGGTCGGAAATTCCCAGTTCCCAGTCGAAGTTTAAACTGGAACGCACCCTGAGATCGGATTTCCAACTCGGAAACTTAGAGCAACCACATCAAGCCCGACTTACAAATTCAGGATGGCTGCCGGTCACATACATAGTGAATAAACACTCTGCTAAAGTACTGTTTATAGCAATTTTATCGTATTTGTTTTACATTAGGTCAGCCTCATCTGTGGCGTTCATCAGTTGGAGTGCATGATGGTTTTGAAGCTGTCTATACTCCGAAAGTGCAAGGGCAACAAAGGCTTTCTTGCGGGCGTCCATGTTTTTTTCCGACTTGTCCACCGTTGTCAACTAGAATGCAAAAACTTTCCCACTTCCGACTTCCAACCTCCGAGTACAAAACCAACGCACCATAAGTTCACTGAAAATCTCTTTCACATTCTAGCAAACATTCGTATTGTAACGGAAATATCTCAATATACCTCAATACCAAATTGAATCGGAAATCGAAATGAGTCAGGACCTTGTGAATCGAAATCATCGGCAATACCCAGGCCTAGTCATAGATGCATATTCATGTGGAGCATGTCACTCTGAAAAATTTTATGAAGTGCTTCCCAGCACCCTGCCACCATTTTTCTGCTGAAGAAAAATCCTATGTGAACACAGGACCTAATTCACCCAGTGAGATGTTAAAATATGCTGATTCTAAAGACGCTAAAATCACTGCTTAATTGAATGGAGTCTGGTCTGTATACTGATTTTGGGGCTGTTTGTGGTTAAACAAAAGGATTTTACTCTTTGACTAAAAGGTCTGTCTCTGTAGGGATCCTTTTCATATGTTGTCAAACACAATCTGAGCCTGTCAGTGGCAAAAACAAGCGCTTCCGGTGGACGCAAAGTGATAGTGCGAACATGCCCTGTGTGGTTACAGCGCAGCCTGTTCTGCCGCTGCTAGCTGCTGCACTCACATATCACTGGATCAGTTTCATAAATTATTGTTCCCAATAATCACATAGACACAAAAACATGGGAAATTAGGGTTCAGGTTGAAAAATACTGAGGTTACTCTTAAGTTAGAGCTGCGGAGCTTTTGATCATTCTTTGTGTGCTCATCTCTACATCTCTGACTGACTGTGTGACATTCTGCTCTCAAGTTCAAACTCTTCTTTATTAATTCATCTATTTGGGAACATCACTACAATACCACAGAAAAGGCATTTACATCTACAAATTATTTTTGTCTTCCTGCCCAAGGATTTCTGATGCTATGAGGTAAATCTTTTCATTAGCTTGTTTGTAAAGCTTCTTTCCAAGGGCGGTCACGGTGCTTCAGATTTTTGCCAAATAGCTAAATAAAGAAAAATCTCTATGGCTGCTAAACTTTTTGCCCCTTTCAGAGGCAGAAAAACAAAAAAGACTTTTGACATTCTTTGAAGCTTTCTTATTCATAATTTAGTTTTCTTCTCACAGCTTGTATTAACCGTTGACATTATATTTGGCCCCTGAGCCTCTTGAAGCTTAATCAACATAATTTCAACAATTTAAAGGTCCCGCTGAGGATCATCATGTGAAGCTGCAGGTACAGTGCTTGTTTTGAACTTCCCTCATCTTTGTCTGAGTTGCAGTTTCTTGAAGCGGCCACACGGAGGCGACGCGCCCCACCAAGCTGCCCCAGCACTGCCTGCTCTGCATCAAGGGCATCCCTTTGATCTCAATTAGAGGATCTTGGACCCGCGAGGCTTGTGATGCCAACGCTCCCAGTGGGCACACATGGGGGAAGGGGAGGGGGAGGGGGGTAATGTGTATCTCGCTGCTGCTCCCGGGGAGAGCGAGTGGCGAGTCAGCAAAAGCTGCCCTCAGCGCTGCAGCGTCACAGGGAGGAGGGCGGCGATGACATGGAGAGGACATCAAGTTGAAATCTTTACACTCAAACACTCTTCCCCTTCTTGTTTCCTCCGCACTTCATCATCCCCCCCACACCTGACAGTTTGTCATTCGTCTCCTCCTCTTCCCTCCATCATCTCCATGCTCTCTCGTTCCTCTTCCTCCTCCTCCTCCTTCTCTCTCTCTGCATCCCAGCCCTCCAGGCGATGTGGTGACCTCTCTGTGTAGTGTAGCATGTAATGCCCAGTCCCTCTCTCCCTCTTTCCCTCTCTGTCTTCTCTCCTGTTCTGGCGGCGACCCAGATTAAAACCAAGCTTAAAAGATTCCCAGATTCTTCCCCCTCCCCCCCCCTTTTTTCCTGCCTTCCCATCCCCTCCCTCCTCCCCCAGCCTCTCCTCTTTCCTTCCCTGTGGTTACAGTAGCTGCTGCTTGACTCACATCACACTCCTTCTCTTCCTCTCTCTGAGACTACATCCACACTAAGCCACATAATCATAAAAATGTATCTTTTGCTCTCGATTATTCCACATACCTGACGGCCTCGGAGCTTTAATGTGAGTAAAATAATAATAAACCTGCTCAGACACGCAGCCGAGGACTTTGTGGCAGTGAACTTGGAATCACACGAGCATGTGACATTACACCCATTTGTGACAGTGTCAGGGAGAAGCTTTATAAATCAGTCCAGCCGGCAGAAGAAATTCCTGGCATTGTATGTTTCTGCAAACCACATTACATTTGTACATTTGGTATGTATCATATCAACGTTTCTAAAGTGGCGTAGTTCAGATTACGTGTATAGGAGTTTTTCAGGAGGAGGAGGAGGAGATGGTGGATGGCGTGACATCCAGGCAAGATGGCGTGTCACCTAGGCGAGACGGCTGCCAAGCTGCAGGCAGCAACAGAAAACTGTTGTTTTTAATTCGTTTTATTTTTGGCTGGTGCTGTGGAGGAACGAAGGGTGGATCTGACTGAGAAGCCGAGGACACTAACCACAGACAGCCTGTCAGTCAAAGAGTCAGTCAATTATGTGTAACTTTGAACCTTAATAAAATGTAAACAGGTGAGTTATATAAAAATTCACCCCCTTTACAGTTGTCATGCATGTTGAAATTAGCTATAGAGACCCTCACAGGCTGTAAACATGTTTATTTGTTGGGCATTTTGACATGGGTGTTTTTGGGGATTGACTGGCTTCTGGAGCCAGCCTCAAGTGGCCATTCAAGGAACTGCAGTTTTTGATACATGGGTGTTTGCTTCATTTTTCAGCTCCAGAGGTTGCCACTTGATTTAAAGCCACATTTGTTGTGACAATCCTCGTATTTTAGGCAAAAACATGATGTTTTCCTCACCACTAACAATTTGTTTTTGTGCTCAAACTTAATCACACATTCACCAGAGCATGGTCACGACATAAAATTGAAAACTGACGTAAAGTTTTCACATATCTGCTACATATGAATAAAACAAATTTAACATATCCATGCTTTGCATAAACATACAATGCCAGATCCATTCTGGCGATTGGGTCGCATTAATCTGTGTGATCAAATCACTGCTTTTGTGAAACTAAAAAATATGACTAAGTTTGTCTCTGAAACAGCATCTGTGATCAGAGGGAGCAGGAGGGTGCTGAGCTGAGGTTTAAAGGATAAGTCTAGAGATATTATCTGTAATTTTCTTACTGTCAACAAAACCCATGAAAAGACCAAAACCAACAATGAATGTATCTGCCAACAAGTATTGTTTGTGTATCCAAATCCTGATTTATCTTCTTCCTCTATGCTGTAGGGCTCCAAAAACTATTTAAAAACGCATCACAGAGCCACACTGTTGCACTGGGTGACATGTTCCTTCATTACCATGAACGCACACATTCATGTTTGTTTTGACTCAATACCACAAACACCACCCTGCTGCCACTAATACTCACAAGAGCACCAAATGTGGATTAATCCGCTGCTGAAAATAGTCCCCAACAAATGCACTAAACTCTATGGTTGTAGCCTCTAAAGAAAAGAAAAGATCTGGGGCCCAGTTTTAAATATTTACATCTTCTGACGGAACGAATAAACTTAAAGCTGAGAGCCTAATGCATTACTGGTCTTGGTCTTTTCATGGACTTTACTGAAGATTTTTTACCATAAAACCCTGACGCCACCACCATGAATACATTTTTACATATCAGATTTAGCGAGCTCAGTGCTACATCTAATCCAGCTCACCACTCTGTCACTCACTGTACCTGAGACACTCAGGGACGAGGGAGCAGAGCAAAGAGGGAAACGGAAAGAGAAGTATAGGTGATGGAAAATCATGTGCAAGATGTAAGGAAATCAACTAGGCCTCTGTGCAGGTCAAATAAAAACAGTTTTCAACAAAAGGCTGCAAGCAAATCAGACTGAGAAGCGATGGTGGATGTGGCAGTTAAAAAGAAACAGGAAACATTTATAGTTGATGGACTGCACTTATGGGCCAGTTAAATGTAGAAAACAAAATGTCTTGCACAGTCTGGAAGGCTGAGTTTTCACAGTAAGACATCCGACTTGAGCTTGGCAGCTGGTTGCCGGTCCAATCTGAGAGCAACAGGAAGCAGTGAGTGACAGAACTTAGCAACAACCTGATTAAGTGCTAGTTAAACTGGGCGTTGTAGATCTAAAATTAAGCATGATTGAGTAGCTGCATGACCTATTTCTTGACTCAAATGTAAACTGTCTCTGCAGAGAAAAATTAGCTTTGATTGTTCAAACAACGTGTTTTAATTTACCTGACAATAATGAAGAATGACTGTCCTCTCTAAATAGTAAAGGCAGGAGTAGTGTGGCATTTTTTTCCTCCCTTTTAGAGTAAATACTTCCTCATGTAGACTTGGTCTGAGAGGTGGCTCTGAATTACTACTTCATGGAGGACATCTATGAGAAATGTCTAAAGAAACTTCTCAATCTTGTGTTCAGCTTGTTCCAAACACCACCTTTTTCTCCACAACAGTGCCTAATCTTTCAGTGTTATGCTGAAGGAGCTCCAAAACTTCACAGAAAGGAGTGTTTTTAATGATTTTTTTTTTTAAAATGGAGGATCTCATCTCATCACAGCGTTTCCAGCATGATTGTGCCACCAAACCTTGGTGTTTTTTGGTGACACATTGTGGCATGTGCAGCAGTGATTGTACCACAACTTTGGTTTTTATTTACTGATACATTGCGACGTTTCCCTCTGCAATTTTGCCACCAAACCTTGATGTTTTTTGAAGACACATTGTGGCATTTTTAGTGGCAATTGTGCCACCAAACCTGTTTTTATTTTGGCAATTAATTGGGAAGTTTCCAGCTGTGATTGTGCCCCCAAACCTTGGTGATTTTTGGTGATAGCTTGCCCTGTTTCCAGTGGTGAATGTGTTTTCAGTGACACCTGGCATTTTCAATAGTGATTGTGCCCCAAACCGTGGTGTTTTTTGGTGACACACTGCAGTGTTTCCAGCTGCGATTTGCCACCAAACCTGGGTGTTTTGTAGCAACACATTGCTGTTTCCTGCAGTGATTGTGCCATTAAACCATGGTGTTTTTCCAGTGATGATTTTGCCACAGAACCTGGGTGTGTTTTTTAATGACACATGGCATTTTCGGCAGCGATTGTGCCCCCAAATTGTAGTGTTTTTCTGTGACACTGCGGTGTTCCCAGAGGCAGTTTGCCACCAAACCTGGGTGTTGTGTAGCAACACATCACTGTGTTTCCGGCAGCGATTTTGCCACCAAACCTGGGTATTATTTAGCAACTTATTGCAGCATTTCCAGTGGTGATTGTGCCACCAAACCTTGGTGTTTTTTACATATGTTACATATCCATGGTTTGCAGAAACATACAATGCTTACGTAGCAATTTGGTTGTGTGTTCGGTTCCTGGTTCAAATCAGTTGTTTAAGTATTTGCCTGCAAAAGGGTGATTTCAGGTGTGCTGAAGCTATAGCCCAGAAACTTAAGTTAAACTGTGGTTCTGTGGAACTGCAGGTAAAGTTCCAGTGAAGGTTTCCGGAAAACTTGTTGTGGTTGCAAAGGGACGAGAGAGAATTGCCTTCATTTTAGAGCTGCCATTTTGCACCAATGTCCAAAAATCACACAGGTACAAATCCTCAATTGATTTGAATTCAAATCAGCAACAACTTCTCACTTCTGAACTACAGACCTTTGACTCTACTGTCACCGTCACACTTTGCAGCTCCACTGTAACCAGAAACTGTATGCTGAAGTTCAAACACCTTTGAGCTGAAGAGCAAAATGTCTAACATGTCTCTCAAAATATGAGCTGGGAAACACTGAACCCTGCAGATGGATGAGATGCATCAAAGTGAGGATTTTTCCTTGATGGGAATCAAAATGTTGAATATGTAGATCATGTCTTCACATCCCTCGGTACACTCCCATCCCTCCCCCTCCCTCCTCCTCTCCTCGGGTCTGTTAGCTGAGCTCAAGTGTTATTCCTCCTCTCCAACATTAACACATGCGACTCCATCCCTCTCGCCCTCCTTCAATCTGCTCATGTGCTACTCTTCTTTTTTTCCTTCTGTGCCTGAAGCACCTGCAGGGAGAAGGCGGTGGCATGTTGAAATGTTAAAATATAACCATAAAATTAATGTGTCTTGGTCTTAAAATCAAGATGTGCTTTGATGACTTGCCCAAGGGAGAGCTGTAATAGAGATGACTTGGTCGTGTCGAGAGTAAAATGAACGTGTGGATCAGTGTCTGACTCGGTTGAATTTCGAGGATTTTTATTACAAAATCAAATAGTTGCACAATCATTCTCCAGCACAGTATGTTTATTCCCATAACTATTGATGGATTAATGCTGTCTTAAACCATTAACTCTTCAGTACACACTAGGTAAGGAATTCTGTGCACAATTCAAACACTACTGCGGCCATTCCTTTCGTCTCTTAGTCGTCTGAATTTGCCTTTTTTTCCACTTTATGTGCAGAGCATGGTGGCATTCAGCTCTCAGATTATCTCACAATGCATGGCAATAATCAATTATCCATAACTGAATCATCATTATGACTGGACAAAACTACAAAACTGCAGAGATGCTAAATGTTTTACTTTGTAAAACATTTTACCTCCGTCACAGAGGTTATGTGTTTTAAGTGTAGTTGTACCTAAAGGTCCTGTGTGAAGGTTTTGGCGTGTACGAGAACTATGGTGACCACTGTAAATTGTGAAAATGTGCATAAGTACACAGTTGGTACGACATCCTGCAAATCTGTGCCCAATGAATTACGTTACGTCCTTAATGTTAAGTTACATAGTTAACGTAGTTACGGAGGTTAAGTTTAGGCAAGTAAAGTTACTGTGGTTATGTTTAGGAAAAGAAAAATGATGAGGACGTACCTTAAAAAGAATCAAATTTCACACAGTCTGAATATTGGTCTCCTGAGGGAAAGTCCTGTGTTTTGTGACCCATCCACTGCCCCGGCCTGCCTCTTTAGGGACTGTTCTTTACTTACCAGAGGGGGGGGTGGATGGAATGTGACTTTGTTTTTTATTATTATTATTGTTATTTTGACTCTTCCCAAAATTACAACCCAACTTCCCTCCAACATAAATAAGTTATTAGATTTTTAAAATTTACCCTTTGATGTTTGAAAGATAAAAAATGAAGACATAATTTAAAAAAAAAAAAAAAAAACACTCCAGTTTTTCGCTCTTGTTGTACATGCAGGTTAGTTTTGGCAAACACTTTATTTTTGGCCAAATTTTAAATGAGACATAGAATAAAGTGATTTTAATAAAAAAAATCACTATTTTAAGCTCAGATTGGGTAATGTTTGTCGAAGGACCATTGGAAATTTGAAAGTCCAACTATAATTTCTGATTTTATAGCTTCTGGCTATGATAAATGGTGTAATTTTGGCATTTTTTTTTTATATAAAACATGCCTTCCACAGCCTGCCTGCATGTTTACAAAAAGGGCACTAAAATAAATACAAAATACAACCATTTAAATGTGTATGTAAAAAAATTATTTGACATGTGTCCCCCTTTTTTCACCATCCCCACCCTCCTCTTAAGTAACAGACAGTCCCTTACTGAACCGCTTGGGACTGCTTCCTTTATTACTCCCGTCAACACATTGGTCACTTGATTCCAAAAGGGTGCACAAATTACTGGCTCATGATTACGTAGATATGTACGAATTTTGGTGCATTACTTTTTGTCTAGAGCCAGTGTTTGGTTTGTCTGTTCTGGGCCTCTGTAGAACAACATGGCGGACTCCTTGAAAGAGGACCTGCTCCTTATGTAGAGAGAAACGGTTTATTCTAAGGTAACGAAACACAATGATTCTTATTTTCAGGTGATTATACACTAATGAAAACATGGTTATGTGTATTATATACCATTTCTGCCAATATATCCCCCTAAACCCTACACACTGGACCTTTTAGACCAAAAACAAAAGCATGTCATATAAGTTCTGAGAGCCCAAATAACATCTTGAAATGACTTATTTTGTCCAACCAACAGTCAGTAACCTAAATATATTTAGTTTGAAATCATATAAAATGAGCAAATGTTCCTGAGAATGTTTTACAACTAATCATTTTTTTTTTTTAAAGATATTTTTTGGGGCTTTTTTTTTAGCCTTTAATGGATAGGACAGACAAGCGTGAAAGGGGGAGAGAGAGAGGGAGTGACATGCAGCAAAGGGCCACAGGCTGGAGTCGAACCCGGGCCGCTGCGGCAACAGCCTTGTACATGGGGCGCCTGCTCTACCACTAAGCCACCGACGCCCCTACTAATCATTTTTTTAAAGTAGTTGTAGATCTGCTTGTAATTTTCTTGAAACTTTTTTAATGTACAAATTGTAATATTGACTTGGACATATCTGTCATACTTTCGTCTTCAAGCTCATTCATTTATTTGAAATTTTGTAGGATTATTTTTTGATTATTTCACATGACTTATTCATGTTTTTTAAATGACAGCTGATGACGGCAATGTAACTATAGTAACTGTTCATGGAAGAACAGCTTGTTCGTGAACAGCAACCTGTTTATCTACTTTATTGTGATGTACTTGTGTTACTTGCGCTAACAGAATGGATGTTATGGTACATTATGATCTGCACCTCACTGCGGTTCTTATTGTTATTCTTTTTTCAGGGAGGGGGGCAGTAAGCCTGTACTAGAAGGTCCCCAGACACCAAACTATATGTGTCTGAACCAGTAGGCCACTGGATATTCCATAAATAGTATTTTTTGATCCAAAATACCATTCAATAATCTGTATCTTAAATTTTTAAGCTATGAATCCCAAAAAAATCATCAGAAAAAAGCCTCTGAAACAGCATTTAGACAGTAATCAGACACTAAACCTCTCCACTGAAACCAGACTCTTTTCTTTAAAGGTTATCAGCTCTCAGAAGCAGCTGATGTATGATTTTTAATAAGAGGAGGCCAGCATTGGTCTGATGTATCCATCTCACCCTCCTCTCATCCTTGAGCTGCAGCAGAGTAAGAGCTGCTGAAATTTTTATTTAGCAGATGAATATACCTATTATATACCTCCCCCAGTGCGCTCATGCATGCATGTTTACATTCAAAGACACACACACACATACAAACTCCCAAATGTGCTGTTGTGAGCACTGGGAACCCAGGGCAATTAAAACCAGGTAAAATCTGCGCAGGGTGTGTGCTTTTTTTTTTTCGTGATACTGCCAGTTTTTATTTCTTGCAGTTGCATGTGCAGTGACAGTGTTTCCCCGCAGTGCCAGGCCTCTCTTATCAGTATGCCGCGTGCACTTCCTCTCTAAACATGGCCAAAGCTTTTGGGAGCCGTGAAGCTTCACTGATAAGATAACAGACAAAGCCTTCTCTCTTTAAGGAAAGCATGAAATAGAAAATAGGAGATCCCTCCCTGTGGGATTAGATGGAAAGAATAGCAGCAGAAGAGCGATGAGAAATCATATGTTTGGAAAATGAATTTGAAGAATGAGAGTCAGATATGAAGCGTGAGGTTAGGGCAGTAAGGAATTCATTTTTAGTGAAGGAACAAAAGAATACAGACAAACACACAGCTGCCACTCCTGGTGTGTTAGGTGAAGATGATCTGCAGAGCATATTTAAATACTTTGCCATGGCAACAGGCTCTATGATTAGGGGCAAACAGGCAAAACTGCTGCAGCACTTGGGACTGAGATGATACAAATTAAGGGAACTCTGGATGGTTGCCAAGGAGACGAAATAGGCGGAGGGGTTAAAGTCCAACCTAAACACACCTTAAAGCTATTTTAGTGACAGCAGAGCAGAGAGTGGGTGGGGGGAGGGGAGGACGGAGCGGGGGGAGGGGGGTTTCTGACAGCCGAGCTCCACAAATAATCGCTAGACCTGCCGAGATGTGTGATCAGAGTTCAAAATCCCTCCGTATGTGTGTGTGCTGACGTGTGAATGTGTACCTTTTTTATTGTTCTGCCATTTTCAGTGTTTCACGTCTCCCCGCGGCCTCTCACACACCTTTGCTCAGTAAAAACACAAAAGAAGAAGCTTGTAATCCAGTTGAATTTCATGCATTTTTTCTTTATTGTTCCTCTGTGGATTCATTCCCATTTAAAAGCCCAAATGCTTTTTTTTTTTTTTTTTCATGACATCATCATCTTGCAACAAATTCATCAGAAACGACAAAAGTGACATTATGGCTTTGTGACAACAACAGGCCTCAGGTTTCAGTGTTCAGATGCGTTTCAGTGTTTAAAGGTGCAGAAACAGGGACAAAGCCTCGTGTGAAACATACAGCACGTGTGTCAGACGGTTCGTTCATAAGGTCCCACATTATCTAGATTTTATTTACCAGAATATTTTACAGGATAAGTTCTGGTATCAGTAGGATCAGCTGTAGACTTTCTCTACATCTTCAACAGAAGGTGAACAATCACTTGTGTTAAATACGACTGTTTCAAGCCAGTTTCAAGTTTTGGAACTTGACTATGGCCTTTACTCTGATAAGAGCTTTGAAATGTCCGCGTGTAGATCATTAATGACACCTGAGCCAGCTCCATTTGCTGAGTGAAGACTGTGAGATGTGTTTGAAAACTCATAAGTGGACCTTTGATCTTAGATTGTCTTTATCATATTGTGAACTTAAAGTCACAATTGAAGGTGCTCTGTGTTGGGAAATTATTTTTAGTTGATGTTAAATAAGATTTAAAAAAAAAAAGCTTAATGTCTATTTCAACTGAGCAAACTCTGTCTCAGGTCCGAGGGCAGGAATAAGTGTTAGCGCTTAACTTTATTCTAACCAATTTAGATTTAAAAATTTGATTTTCAAGAATGAATCCCTCGTTCCCAGTAGCTCAGGTTAATGTAGCGTCAGTAGCTTTGGTCCTGTTTGGGTCCCTTCAACCAACAATTACTGATATACCCATTCAGCTAAACCAGAAAAACTTCACACACCAGATTTGCTGAGACTATCCTCCAAAAAACGATCCCAAATTTTTATTTTTCGTTCCATTTACCTTTGAAGTCAGAGGTTGGAGCTGTGAATGGCTGCACACCTGAGTTGACCACATTCCAGTACAACAAGTCAGTTGTTCGCAATACCACTTCTAGCCAGGTTAGCCATCGTTAGCAAAACCAGCTGATGGCAACGCATTGTTCTATATTTGCACTGCCGCACGGTCAATATGTTCTGTTCTCTCAACATTGATTAGTGTTGTTCATGTGCTAACTGGCTAACTAGCGTTAAGATGGCCTTATGGTGCGTTTTGTACTTGGAGGTCGGAAGTCGGAAGTGGTCACCTCTGAGCTGACAACCGTTTTTGCATTCTAGTTGACAACAGTGGACAAGTCGGAAAAAAACATGGACGCCCGCAAGAAAGCCTTTGTTACCCTTGCACTTTCGGAGTATAGACAGCTTCAAAACCATCATGCACTCCAACTGATGAACGCCACAGATGAGGCTGACCTAATGTAAAAGAAATAAGATAAAATTGCTATAAACAGTACTTTAGCAGAGTGTTTACTCACTATGTATGTGACTGGCAGCCATCTTGAATTCGTAAGTCGGGGTTGATGTGGTTGCTCTGAGTTTCCGAGTTGCAAATCCGATCTCAGGGTGCGTTCCGAGTTTAAACTTCCGACTGGGAACTGGGAATTTCCGACCTCCGAGTACAAAACGAACATGCCATTACAGTTTCCCTTTTTGAATGATGGTCACAGACTACTGCCATCTGCTGGTATAGAGGGGTATGTCCTCTCACGCAGGCACGGAACATACACGCTTGTTTGCTGTCAGTTTGGTGTGTTTGTGTTTAACTTTTTGGTTAAGATATGGTGACATGCGGTGACGCAGCAGGGGGCTCACGGTGCTCCTAGTGCTCTGACGTTAGGAGGAGTAGGAACAAACATCTTCTGTGGTCGTACGGGTTAAAGGACTTGTTGGGTTTGCCTCATTTGAGCTTGCAGAGCTGCTTCTATCAGCCAATCAGAGTTCAGTACTGTGGGACACTTAATCAGTCTTTTAATGGCTTCACCAATATCCCTTTTAAACCGGTGAATTCAGGTTTGCACTTCTGTACAGATGGAGGACAGGCCAAGAGACAGATTTAAAACTTATGGTCAAAATTAATACAGCAGAATATCCTGACTTTTAGTCTGTAGCACGAGTTAGCCTCCATGTTAGGATCCTACAATTCCCATAATGCAATAGTGTCATTCAGTAGACCCTCCCTGCCTGGTCCAAACCCTATATTCACAGTTTGTAGCACAGGCCTCCAAAGGCTCTACGCTGTCTCACTTTTTGTTTTCTTTTAATTTGGGAGTCATGGTGCATTTAAAATAAAACTGCAACAGCCGGATAATGTGGGACCTGAACCATTTCTTATCCTTCTATATTTCCTGAATAATTTTAACGTCTTAAAAGCTTCAATGTAAATGTTGTTACATCTAGTGTTTTACTTTCCGTGTTCCAGATATTTGCATTCAGCTTTTCTGCCAAAAACTGAACCCAAAGCAGACGAAGGCAGTGAGTCGGTCGTGTCATTAGTCATCAGGCTATAATCTTAATCTGAGTGGGATACATACACTGATCAACCGCTGGCCTCCGCCCCCACACTGCCTCTCAGACTTCATCAAGCAGAGAAAACACAACAGCTTAAAAACAAACAAACCGTGACACTCAAGAAAAAACAGTATTCAAAGTATTCAAAGCACAGTAGAAGAAGGTTTTTGTTCAGGCACTTGTTAAACTACCTCTGTGTCGTTCTCTTTTTTTTTTTTTTTTTTCCCATTTCCAGTCTCGATTCTCTCACTTGTTGAACAACAATTACAGAGACATGGAATGCTCTTTCCTTATTTTCTCATTATAGTGGTGATTATAGTAATGGGTTTGGTTTTGTTTGTGCCAAACATCAGGCTGGTACAGGCTTGAGTGTGTGTATGTGTGTGTGTGTATGTGTGTGTGTGTGTGTGTGTGTGTGTGTGTGTGTGTGTGTGTGTTTGTTTGTGTGTGAAAGAGTGTGTGAGAGATGAACACTGCGGAACGAATGGAAATAACCACTGATTACATCTGCAGTCCTCACATGTGTGTGGAATAAGTGACACAAGTAAACATTTTCTCTTTGCCTCTTGAAAAACACGGAGGGAAAAAAATCTAATTTTACATTCAAAAGATTAAGATTGTTAGAGAAAAACAACAACATCAACAACAACAGAGTTCGGATGCAGAATAAACAGTCATAGCCTCAACGAAGAAGAAAAATCAGGATTTGTTTTGTTAAAATATCCCATTTAAAAGGCATCAAGTCTCCTCAGATTGTTTGAAATCACCTCTAAAACAGAATATTCACGAAAAGAGTTTTTAATTTTTTTTAAGCAAATAATTACCTCCTGAATTTTATCTTTTTTAAAATATTTATGTTGGGTGATCCAAATAGGAGCCAAATACTGTCCGTATGTACCATCCTTTCTGTACAGTTATGTACATTTGTTTAAACTCAAAGGAACAGTCTGACATTTTAGAAAGTTGTTTTACCCCGAGTCAGATACAAAGATTGACACCAATTTTATAGGTCCAAGAGGTGCCTAGCTTATGTCTACCATACATTCGAAGGCTTTGAAAGACTGACACCTTCTCAAATCTAAAGACAATGGGAGTTTTTAGTCACACACTAAGATTTTGCAAAGATTGGGGACCTTGCAGTGTCACTATTTGCAAGACTACAACAAGATTCCTTTTGAGATTATGTCCCATCCTGCTCCTGGTGGAAAATTTTACACCAAACTCCCTTTAAGACATAAGACATATTCAAAATTCCTTTTGTGTCTTGGAAACACAAACTCTAGAAATACAAAATTAAAGGTGTCATATGTTGACAGTATTCTTGTCAATTTGGCATCAATAAAATCCATAAAGATAAACTGTACTGGTGTACAAACTTGTCACCTCAACTAGCTACTAGCTTGTGTTGGTTAGCTACGCTATTCTAGTGGGAGGAGACTGTTGGAATGGGAGACGACCGATTTTAAAAGGTTGGTGGTGGATCAGATACACACAGAATTAAAAACCGACTCTTGTTCACTCCACAACGCCACCAGTCCAAGAGAACCGAGACTTTGGCCCAATCCCAATAACTAATAATTATTGGTTGAGTTAATCCTACCGATGGCGTTTGCTATATTCATCATGCTTCGTTTGATGAACGACAGACGACTTCTGCTAGCTAGCTAACCAGCTAACATTACAAGGCAGCGTAGTTATACTAGCTGGCGTGTTATCGTAAAGTGAAAAATCCAACAATTTTGCAGAACAGGACAGATGACAAATGCCAGATAGTGCGTGCTAGCTAGCTAACAAACAACCTGACGATGGTAACATTAACTATTTATGAACTTTTTTCCCAGTCCCTTGCTCGGTGGTAGCCATGGCGACGTCTACCCCTCGCTGGCAAGTCAGCAGCTGAAATCCCTCGCTCCGAAGGGCTAGTTTCATACCCACTACCCCTCGTTATGCCCCCTGCCCCTACACGCAAAAAGGAATTGGGACACCCCTACCCTTCGCGGGAACGTGCAAATCTAGGTGTAGGGCCAAGGGGTAGGGCTAGGGGGGGGTATTGGGACAGGCCCTTTTTTTTTTTTTTTTTTTTAAGATATTTTTGGGCATTTTTAAGCCTTTAATTGATAGGACAGACAAGTGTGAAAGGGGGAGAGAGAGGGAGTGACATGCAGCAAAGGGCCACAGGCTGGATTCGAACCCGGGCCGCTGCGGCAACAGCCTTGTACGTGGGGCGCCTGCTCTACCACTAAGCCACCAACGCCCTGGGACAGGCCCTTTTTTAACGTTCTCACACCTCCCAGGCTCTCCATGTTTACTGTCTACCTGGTTTCCTGTTTGGTGCTGGAGAGAGATGTTCACATCTTTGAACTTCAGTATTTGCATGAGCCAAGACTAAGAACTTCAGATTTTAATAAACATGATTGATTTGATCAAAACGTTCAACGAGAAACAGACTGAGTTAAGACAGCTTGGACAGAGTCTTATGACCACCTTACAGCTACAGCTAGATAGCAAGATCTATCTCCAAGGTGCTATGTCAGCGCTCGAGAATAGTCTGGGATCACTGATTATCTTTCTGCTACAGGGTAAAAAAAAAATTCAGCTTGTTTTTGTTTCTTTAAACCAATCACAACTGTCTTTGGCAGCCCTGAGCCAAGGATGCAGTGACGGTGCTCTTGCAATGTAGTGTCACTGGAAGTTTGTCCGTGACAGTGACATCGCTTGAAAAGTTTCTTGGTGTAAGGCCAGCGTTAGCTTACCACAAAGGAGGAAACTGCTAGTGTAACTGTTTTTTTTGTTTTGTTTTTTTTAAAGTTCAGTTTTCCACCAAAATAAAACTGATCCATCTTTTGATCCGACATGGGGCAAGACAACAAGACTGTTCCCTTAAAGCAGTGGTTCCCAACTGGTGGGTTGCGGTCCAAAAGTGGGTCATGGGTCCATTCTGCACAGACCGCAAGTGACTCAAGAATGTGTTAAGTTTGTAAAAAAACACATTTTATTTTTGAAGTACAGTGAATTTCCAGCCCAAACTTTTATTGTGAAGTGCCGTTTCCTGTTGTAGAGTGAGTGAAAACAGACAGCTACTTAACAGAGACCGCAAACTAGCTCGACGACATGGCCAAACGCAAGTATGGCGCTGAACATATTAAACTTTGTGGACCTTGAACTATTGACAAAGGAGAAATCTGGACCCTGTGGCCGGACCAGTTGGGAACCACTGCCTTAAGGGGTAGTTCAGCATTTGGGGAAATACACATATTTGCTCATTTGCTGAGAGCTAGATTAGAAGATCAATGTCACTCAGGCCTGTAGGCAATGACGTCAGCTTAGCTTAGCATGAAGAGCTAGGCTACTTGATTCCCCGTGTTGTCAGTCTTCATGCTAAGCTGAGCTCATCGCCTGCTTGCTGCAGCTTTACATTTACTGTGTATTCATGAGAGTGGTAACTCTAAGTGTGTTGCCCAAAATCTGTAACTGTTCCTTTAAGCTCACATTGGTCGAGTTGAGGATATTTCATAAGTTATTCCAATTATCTTTGATAATTTGGCCAACAGTGGACATTTGTGTAAAGACAGCCCAGGTCTGTTGTGTAACATTGCTAAGACACTTTTAGTATAAATTTAAATTTGAGGCTTTTTGATGGTTGTCTCCTGGGGTTGCTGATTGATTAAGTGTTTTGATGAACTGTCTGAGGTGGAAGGAAATTAGTGAATTCTGTTTTAGTGTGGATTTCGACTGCACCCTCCTCACATCACAGTGAAACATGAAATCAAACAGTGTTACTCATGACGACGGCTGCTGTTGAGTGAAAACCTTTTATGTTAATATCAAACGGCAACTTTTCAAGTTGAGATTTTAAGGTGTGTGTTTAAAGGGTTTTATGATCCCTTAACTGTGAAGGAACATGGGATCATTCTGTTCAATAAAGAACAATATTATAAAAAACAATCACATGAAACAAAGTCACAAGGTTTTTTCCTGGTACTGACACAGTGTCCAAGACTGACACATTACTGAAGTGCGTGTTGCACCCCAACCCCCCGCCCCCCCCAGTCTGAAAGCCACCTCAGCTAAAGGCAACAGTCAGCTCCATTTAACAGTGTCTCTGTTCGGGTCCCAGAGCCAATTAAAAGGTGTGAGATGCCTCCATCAGTTCAGTTTTCAATGTCGCTGTCAAATCAGTCAGCGGGGAAGACATCAGCCCCCCAAACCACATCCTAAATTAATCGCACTCGGAGATAATCACATAGCCGACAATTAACTCCATTTCCCATTTAATATCCCACCCACCCACCAACCCACAGTAAGACGACACACACACGCACACACACATATGGCACGTCTACACACCAGTCTTATTACACAGACAGACGCTGATGCCCAGCAGGCACGACGCACGCATGAAATATGTGTTAGTTAGAGCTTATCACAAGCTTCGTGAAGTTCACAACAGTGAAGCTTCCACTTCTTCTTTTTTTCCTCCTCTGAGGACGGTGGGGGGATTTTTGGTGATTTATACACAAACACAAACACTTAACACCCAAAGTGACATCATTAATCAAAGATGTGAAAAATACATTTAGAAAGAAAAAAAAAAGCTGCATAAAGCAGACGAGAGTTTCATTTCAAAAACACACAAAAAAAACCCATCCAAAATAATCATTAAGTCTTGTTTTAGTAAATCCTGACATTTAGGTAAAGCACATCATATATTCCTGATATCAATTACAAATGACCTTTATACTTTTGCCTACAAGACGGAAGTGTTTTTGCAAAATATCACATTTCATATGGAGAATAATGCATGAATTTTTGGAATGAAACCCTTCCAGTTCAGAGAGTCATTTGTCACATCAGACATGCCTCTCTCTGACCCACAAAGCCTCTCCTGCAGACGAAGCAGCCGGCTTCTCATCTCTGAATGTAAAACTCGCTGGAAGGGGGCATCTTGCTTTCAGCCTCAAATTGCACGTTATTATCAAATTGCACCTCCAGAACAGAAATTGCACACATTACTGCAGCCTGTCACGCTTCCCATTACCCTCCGCTGTTCAGCTTATGACAAGCCACTGATTCTGGACCAGCTGCGGCCTGTTGGCACTGTGTGGTTGGCACTGAGGGGGATGTTCCCGCTGATCTGTGATCAGACTGAGCTGTAACGGCACTGAGTGAAAGAAAACAACAAAAGACACTGCTCACATTTACTTTAGCCAAGATCTACACCCCTCTGACATTCCACAAACTTATGTTAAACAGTTTGTATTTAATTCTGCAGTAGAGCACCAATAAGGTCAGATGTCAGAACACATGCTTTTTTAAAGAGGAAGGCAGGAAACCCAGTAAACACTGATTTGGCAATTCGAAGGTTAAAGGTCAAGTGTGTGGGATTTAGGGGAATATATTGACGGAGATGGTGTGTATAATCGCCTGAAAATAACAACCATCCTTTGTTCCCTATAAATAAGCTATTCGTTTCTACATAGAGAGCGGGTCCTTGTTAATGGAATCTGCCAGATTGCACCACCATGTTTCTACAGTAGCCCAGAGTGGACAAAACTGAAACTGGCTCTGGATAGGCCACTGTAGTTAGCAGCCCCTGCGCGACAAGCTGAACAGTGTTGGGAAAACTCTGATTTTTAACATAAAACTGCCTTATCTAGGCCCGTAGGCACGTATTTCTATATTTTTTAAAACTGATATTTCCCCCCTACGCTTGAAAAAATAATTCTGTCCACACAGACTTCTTTACAAATTATCTCTGTCCATACTACAACGCAAAAACGACTCCAAACACTCGCTGGCGTTAGCTGTCTTCAGCAGTGTATCTTGACACTAAACAGGCTAACGTTGCCTTTTTCAAAACTGGAGATCTCATTACCGTTTACTCAAAAGATACGTGTGATGCTCTGGACATGTAAAAGTTTTCCTTCCACTCCTTATCAACAATAATCCCACTCTAGCGTCCCACCATCTGCTCCGACTGATCCTATCCCAAAACTGTTGTTTCTTTAAGGGCTCATAGATGCTCAGCATTAGATATGGAGACAGAGACATACGGAGTCTTCTTTCCGTACTCTTTCTTCATTTAGTTCTGAAAGAATTCTCCATCCACATGTCAGGATGTAACGTCACATGGCTGCACAAACCTCTGCCATCTACAACACTGCCTCTGTTTAAAGGTACAACATTACGACCTCTTTCACTGTCTCCGCATTTGCTGTTGTCTGAAACTTTTGACTCTGCCCTCTAGTGCCATCTATTGGCTGTATCTATGGCATCATAAAGGACATATGGAAGTTTGAGTTTGATGTTTACAACATTTGAAACGGACGTATCTATTTTCGTATGTAAAGGGAGTATAAATTAAACGCAGATGCTGAGGTGGACCAAATACGAATTAAAATAATGACATAATTGTTTCCTTAATGCTCTGTTTTACATGTCCATACAGATACACACCTAAACTTTGTTTGCGTGTGGACAAGAGGCCAAAATGTAGAGGAAAATATAAATTTTTTACAAATATCTGTGTACATGTAGACGGGGCTTTAGTGTTTTTACCAGTTTACATCACCAGGTCTGTTTGTTTTGGAGAGGAAGAGACCTCTGCGGATAATTCAGGTCCCAGTAAAACCTCCTGAACAATGAACGCTAATCTTGAGTTCACACTTAGCACATGGCTGAAGTTTCAGCTGGCTGCAGTCTGCAATCCTCACCACTAGACGCCACTAAATCCTTCACACTGATCCTTTAAAATATATTTTGATTAGAAGTGAAAGTAAATTTAGCTGAGTCTATTTGTCCCTCAAAGACAGAGAGAGTCCAAAATTCACTACAAATTAAATGAAATTAAATCTCACGCATATTGTCACTCCAATTTAAGTAGTCATATTTGTTTTTACTTCTTTTGTGTGTCATATCAATATGTTAAGATTATTAACTTTGGGACCTCCACAAGTTGCTGCATGGAGCTTGTTAATAAGGCGCACTAAAAGGGTAAGCTACAGCTGTTTTTTTTCAGACACCTTTAATCAACATTTTCTGCAGCTCATCTCATTTTCAGGTTGTATCTATAGGTTGTAGACATTAATAAGACTGCTAGAAAAGACCCAACTTCCTTCTCACGTAACAAAAGATAATTACAGATCTTGAATGATTGTTTGAGTTTTAGTTATATTTACCTTTAATTACTTGAACATGTTAAAAGCTGAACCTAATTAGAATCAATAAGGGATTCAGTCAGGGATATGAAAGGATTCAGATCTGATGAACAGATTTAAAAATACAGAGATACAAACTGGTGATGTAAAAATGCAATCAAACCCCTAAACTGCTTTAAACTTAAATTAACCACATGTATTCAGGTTTAAACCCAGATTTTTTTAAATCACCAAATCAGTGTTTACTGGAAAACGTCTGTATGCATTTTTGAATCCAGAGTTGTGTTTTGTCAGGTTAGCTGAGCCTGAAGCAGATTTAGCACCAGTGTGTTGATTGAGCAGTTGATCTGTGTTTGGCTCAGCTGATCCTAAATCAGTGGCTTTCAAATGGGACGCAATAAAAGAGAATTATCTCCAGTGAACACATATCAGCTGACTGGAGTCACTCATGTTGCTCCAGGGAATACTGCACGTTTCAGAAATGAAAAATAAAATATACAAAATCTTAAAAAATAATCCACTGCATGCTAAATTACAGCAGTCAAAGAAAGTGAATGAGAAAAAACTGTAGAAAAGAATGAAATCTCTTAATAAATAACATTATCAGCTATTCAAACCAAGAGGATGATGATGGGGAGGATTATCTTGGTAGTGGGGCACTGTGGGTGATGTAGTCCAGGTCACATGGCCAGAGCTCGGGCCTTGGCGGCTGCTGCCTGCGCTCTCTGCACGGCTCCCTGGCTGTTCTCCCTCCTCATCAACTGGCTGGTCTCAAACAGACCCTCATGGCTGCCACCGCCGCCACCGGGGCCTCCGTCCGAAAACGTCAGCACTCCTGCACCAGACAGACCCCTTGTGACTTATTTCATCAGAGCACACAGGACATAAGACAAACTCTAAAGGCTGTGTAAGTAACAGCCCTGTGCCAACCCATTCTCATTCCCAGGTTGTCAAATACTGATGCTTTGTTGCGCCCCTCTGCGTCTGATATCAACACACAGGGCACCATTTAGCGAATCTATGTGACGCACAGCTGAAACACATTGTGGTTCATTTAGGTAACAAAACTGCCAAGATAATGATTTGGGGTAAAAAGAACGTTTGTTTCGTAACATAAATACGTCACATAAGTCATGTCAGTGTGCAACAACCATAGGTCAGTTACGTAACATTACTTTAAAACAGTGGTGTCTGTTGGTTACATGTGTGACACCAACTGGATAAGTCTAGTTTTTTTAAACCCTTCCTCCCACCCTATGCAGACTTTCTTGTTTTGTATGCTGCGTCAGTTGCTCTCAGTGTCAACTATTTTTTATGTAATATTTACTGTACAGACACAAGAGTGCTACTGATCTTATTCATCTAATACATTTATTTCCCAAAATATTGCACAATTTCCTAGGCTTAGGAAAAGATCATGGTATTGTATTGAAAAAGTCTTTGTTGTCTTGAAGCATAGGCTTTCACACCTGCCCTGTTTGGTTCGGTTCAGTCAAACTCAAGTGCGTTTGCCCCCTCAGTGCGCTTCGTTTGGGCAGGTGGGAACACAGCAATCACACTCAGGTGTGCACCAAAACAACCGTACTGAGGCCTTCTTCAAGAAGTGGTCTCAGTCCGGTTCCAAAGGAACTCTGGTGCGGTTGGTTTGTGGTGAGAAGGTGTTCCGACCTGGATGTGAAGCAACTGCAGTCACATGACACATTGTTTGGGTTAAACATGAGCATGTTACAGTCCTGGAGGATTATTAATGTGCACCTCCTCCTGTACTGCCTTAATATGCACATTCAGCACATCCAATGCATCAAAACATTGTTTTCTAGTTGGAGCCGCGCCTCGTTTTCAAACTGTATGGTTTGACTAAAATGAACAATGACAGCAATATAGTCCACGATGAGCAGCGCTAAAATCAACCTGCGTAGTTGTCCCTCCATTGTGACATTATAAAGTATCACATTTATCTTGCAAGTGTACTCTTCTTCAACGTTTGCTTTACTTCCTGGATTTTTCCCACATGGAAATTCTGACCAATCAAGAGCAGCTTTCTCACACAAGGCATTTGATCTGGTCCTCTTGTAAATGCTGCCGTGAGAACACGAACCAACTCTAGGCAATTATACAACTTTGGAACAACATGAGTCTCTGATTCAGACCAAAGCAAGACAACTCTAGGCCTGAAAGCAGCCTAAGTCAGGATACAAAACCTTTTTCCACACAGAACAAAGACCATGATTGTTTCCTTACTTTACACAAGTTCTTTGAGTTACCTTAACATAACTATAAAACTATGTATACTATAAAAGAAAACACATTACATACGGTATGTTGACAGTGAACATTCTGCAGATTAAAAAAGTGACCCAGGTGACAGGTCAGGTCAGATTTAGAAACATTCACAACAGTAACACAGAATTGTGCTCATGATTGAAAATATTTTCTGAGTGTAAACAGAATGTTTTGCATCCATCTTCCTCGGTAATGAAAATATAAAGACTAAGTTGTGGCAATCAAGTGTGCAGTAAGATTTTATTAATATATATTTATTTGTGCAGAGAGGAATCATTTCTACAAACTTCAGAGAGGTTTTGGTTTAATGTATTAATCCTTCTTGATGCTGTAAACACTCACCGCTGTGTGAGCTCTCTCCCCATCCTTTGTTAATTCCCTTGTTTGAAAATATATTGTATTATTAACTAAGCTGAGACTCAAACTCAGACTCTCGTTTGTGTTTCATCACCTTAATCTTCTGTCTTCTGTTTGACTTATTGCTTCCTTCATATAATGGTTAAGGGTTGACTGTTGGCTGAACTTTTGTTAATGTTCAACTAAAAGCTGCATAAGAAAACATTTAGGAATGGAGCCCTTCCTTTAAAAACAACCACTTGGCCTGGCTCTGATTTCAGGTTGTTAGATCTCAGGAACCCGAAGGAATCTATATGTTCCATCTCTATTTCTACAAGCACAAAAATGAACCAGTTGCCACGGTGACAGAAATAAAGATGTGTTGATTACCTCCCGAGACTCAGAGCCTAGACGCACACGGGGCGGGGGGGCTCCAGTCCAGACAATTAACACATTTCACTGTTTAATATAATTAAAATGTATTTAAAACATTTGGAATCAGAACAAAGAGAGTGAGAGATGCTGTAAAGATGTGAGACTGAAAACTCTGTCTCAAAACTCAGATATGAAGTATTCCCTTCATTTGTGAGAAGCAGCAAACTTGAAGCAGTTAAAAGAAGCATAAAACTGAACAAAACATTAAATTAAAGCAAGTTACTAAGTCAAAGGTGCCAAATTAAGATACAGAAATAACCCTCAATCCGCATGATCTTTCTGCTACAAGCCTTTTATAACTTAAACATTTTTACTGTACATGATTGGATAATTGCCTGCATTACTGCACTCAAAATTGACTATAATATAATGGTGGAAGATCAGCACAGTTGCCAGAAGAATATGTTGGCACTGTACGTTTCTGCAAACCATGCGTACATTACATTTGCATGTTTAATACGCATTATATCCACCTTATTCCTAGCCCCCATGATACCTTGCGTGAAGTATGGGTGCAACTTCCGGCGCTAGCCGTAACTAATTTCCAATGGTAACAGTTTGTTTACAGTTCTCTTTTCTTCTTTCCAAGAGCAATTGGGAAATAAAACGTGGAACACACCACCTGTTATAGCTCAGACAGGATTATGTGATCATACCTCTGCCATCTCTGACAGCCATCTCAAAGCATTGTTTTCTTTTTTCCATTTCAACCTAGCACGCTAGCAATTAGCTTGCCTTTCTCTGGTAAAGTATTGTTAACTTTAACATGGCCCGAGCTAGCTTAAGGTAAACATCTGCTCCTTCTAAAGATAATTTATGATTTCTGATGACTTATTAAGAGATACTGACACATAATTCAGTATTAACTGTAGCTCCATGTAAAGTGAATAAATGTGATGTTTCCCTGCTAATCCTCCGCTCGTCTGCGTTAATGACGCAGTTCACGTTTTTTTAAATTCTGATTTATTAAAACTGTTCTGAGCGAAATGTGATGCTGAATTTAGCAGCAGTAACAGTAATATAAAGTCAAAGTAGTTTTTTTTTGTATGATATAAAGGAAGTACGGTAAATCAGTAACACATCCTCAGCCCTAATGTCTAAATAATTATTTCACGGTATGTTACTGTGTTTATTTTCTAATGTAGGTTGAGAATGAAGTCAGACGGGGAAAGACAGGGACATCATGTACTGACATTGAGTGACAGACCTGTCAGTCCACGTGTCATTCTCTTCTGCAAATTCTGATGAATACTTTTCCTCTATGTCTCGTGAAACTCTTGTGGTTTTATTTCTCATATCAACGGTACCTTTGGCAACAGGAGCAATCCCATTTTGTTCTGGTCACATGTTCAACACACAGTTGCTGAAGACAAAAATTTAGCTTAGACTGGTTGTAAGTTGTCACAGACACAGACAGTGCAACAGGTACCAGAACTCCGCAAAGACATTTTAGAAAATGCTAAGTTAACATTAGTTAAATATTTGTTAAAAATAAATCAGTGTTTGCTAAACTGAAGGCAAAATACTTTCAAAAAGAACCAGCGTTGGCCAGAGTAGCCACTGGGACTAACCGCAGACAGTCTGTGGGACTAACTAGCTTACTGCTACTTCCACTATTCCCTCAGGAATAAGGTGGATAAATGTTTCTAAAATGATGTAGTTTTTAAGTTGACTCTGTCATTCACAGGTGGCAGGGAATGTCGATGGCCGAGTAGGGCTGCAAGATTATAACCCCAAAAGGTAGTCTCGATTATTTCGATCAGTATTTCGATCCCAATTATTCATTGTTTTAAGGGATAAAATATTTTTATTGCACTTTCACATTTACATTAACAGAGCACTGCTTTTACTTCCATGTTGTGCTACATTCCTGCTAATGTCACCACTAATCTTTGCATCAAAACAAGACTTAAAATAGGGTTCTTCTTCTTTACCTAAATTCCAGGCATCTCCTACAGATACACTGCTGTATTTTTTATTTATTTGATTATTGTTTCTTACAGCAGTCACGGTGATGCCCTGCAGCATTGCAGCATTCAGAGGTGAAGTTAGTGACGTTATTCTTCTCAGCCTTTATGAATTCATCGTACTGGAGGTTTTTTTTTTTTTTTGGTGGTTTAAAAGTTAGTTGTGTTGCTTTGCGGTGCAGACCCAAGTCTCATGCACTCCTTGCAGATAATTTGTTCTCTTCAAAATCCGAAATACTTCCAAACAACAGATGAGGACGGTTGATAATAGCTGGTTTTCAGTTTGCTTGTCTGCAGTCACAGCCATCAGGAAAGTTCTTCACAGGCTGCAGCTGCAGGGTGTGTGCGTGACAGCATGGCAGCTTTTTTTAACAGGCTGCTGTTAGGTTAAGAAGTGCTTGAGAGTGTTCTATGAGCACAGCACGCATTTTAAACATCAACATTGCATTATGTTCATTTATCGAGGGGAGCCAAAAATCGTGATTGTGATTAATATTCGATTAATTGAGTCTCAACAACTAGTTGAGACACCTAGTAAAGTAAAAAAAAAGTCAAGTAAAAGAGCTCATGATGCAAAAGGGCCCATTCATGTACTTTAATTAAAATAAGCCCCACCTTTACCAGCTGAAACATCACGTTATATACTGCTGGGTATCTTGTGAATTTCCCTGAGGATCAATAAAGTTTTATCTTGATCCATAATAACACATCATAATTTATTTCATGATTATATTGTATTAATAATCCTACTCTCTAAAGTACCTAATATGGTCAGATGGATGGTCAGTGGAGTAAAAAGTACAATATTTGCCTCTGAAATGTGAAGTAGACATAGTGACAGAAAAAGGAAATGCTCAAGTAAAGTACAAGTACCTCAAAATTAGGTAGAAGACAAGGTTATGTTCAGACAGCTATTAAAACAGTGCAGAGTATCTTTAAAATGACTCCTCTGAGAAGACTGAGTTGAGTAGTGAAGTCTTACCGTAGCCGTCCACACATCCGCTTTTAAACTCGCCCTCGAATCTCATCCCATCGAAGCGAGTAAACACGCCGGCGCCTTGAAATTTGCCCTGCACAAATTCACCTTCATACCTAAAAAACATTCACATAATAACACATTTATACGAGGAATAAAAATCTTACATTCCTAGGATTACTACAATAGAGCATGTTTACAGTTATTTTCAGAAATTTAAAAATGAAAGTAAAGAGTTGAGAGGAGAACGAGGAGTGACATTTTTCAAAAGCAACAGGAATGCTTTTACATTGACATTAATAATGGAGGTTTGACAGCTTCACTGTAGCAATACTGGCCTTGAATGTTTGGAATTTGAGTTATGACACTGGAAGATGGCAAAAACTATCTGTGACTGTTTAAAGTGCACCGTGGTTTCAAAGCTTTCCTCAAATCATTAAAACTCTAGGAACAGCAGCAGAGAGATGGGAAACAAAACTCAGTTTACAGGAAATCTAAAACAGATTTCTTGTTTGTTTTTTGTTTGTTTGTTTGTTCTTTTAGTTTCTTACAGTGCATCATCGGAACCACGTGCCTCAAAGTTTAGAAACTGTAAATTGTAGTTGAGAGAAACACTGCAGAGCAGGAGCAAAGAAAGGGAGGTGGATGTGAAATTAAAGTGCAACTAACTCAAGATACAATACAGTGATAACAACATCACAACACAGGCAATAATGTATGTGATGCAGCACAACATCGTGCATGTTTGTGACATAACAATATTCTCCTGCTAACTGACAGAAGAAATGTTGGCATTGTTGTTTCTGCAAACCACGTTACATCTGTACATTATTATGTAGTACAGAATTCTTCAACGTTTGAGGAGAAGAGATGCAGCAGGGAGCCCCTTCTACATATGCTTTACAAAAGTGAATTGCACGTAAGATAATTCTCAGAAAATTTTCCGATCTTCTTTTGTTTGTAATTGCCTATAGCTGCTAAGTCAGCAGCAGTTGTAGCATGGCTAGGTGCTTTAGCTTCCTTTTCGACAGAGGTTTCTGACAGTGTGTCGGAGTCTCTTGCTCGAAAACGTTAACAAAGCGATTCATTGTGGCTCACAAGAATGTCCGAACACTTGGAATAACAACACAGCTTAGTTTCCGATATGTTTCAATAGTATGTAAAGGTTATCTAACTACTTTACTTCACCATTATGGAGTACGGCACAGTGATTTAGAGCTAGCTAGCTACCACAAATTTACAGGGATTTATTGGTAAACTTAATGTTGTGTAGTAAGACTCAGGATGTAGCAGATATGTTTTAGGACTGCTCGATTAATTGAATTTTAATCTAGATTACGTTTTGGGCTTTCAACGATTATGAAAACAATAATCGACATAAAACTATTATGCGCTTCTTGTCAGTTTACTCTCGTTGTCTTGTGTTGCAAATCAAACGCACCCGGAAGCAGCGCATGCGCAATACCTCCCCCTCCCCTCCTCTCCTCTTTTCACTCCACGAGCCAGTCATGTAGGTGAACTACGAGTAATGCGAGGGGCAGGTGATCACGGAAGATTTCAAAAACAGCGTGCGGAAAATGGCAGAGGGAGAGTGAGAGAGGCTGGTCTGTGTGTCTGTGTGTGTGTGTGTGTGTTACACGATGGCATGTCAATTCTGTCTCTACATGCGCGTTTAAAATTCTCCTCTGCTCTCTGTAGCGCGCATCGGGGCCGAACTCCACCGTGTACGATACAGAGAGCAAAGGAGAATTTTAAACGCGCATGTAGAGACAGAAATGACATGCCGTCGTGTAAACAATATAAGTCATCACGTGCGCCGCATAATCGTTTGCATAATCGTGATTTCAATTTTGACCAAAATAATTGTGATTATTATTTTTTCCATAATCGAGCAGCCCTACTATGTTTCAACAACTCTGATTAAAATGGTTAGATTTAGGCACAAAACCCACTTGGTTATAGTTGGAAAAAGATCATGTTTGGGCTTGAAAAACACGATTTTGGTGGCACTGCTACACCTGGAAATGTCTTGGTGAAAAACAACCGTTTTTTGCAGCTCTATGCCCGGTGGAAAAACAGCAAGGGGTCGGTAAAAAACACCCATGTTAGGTGGCTAAAAATTGGCTGCAAACACAGGTATGACTCGCTAAAAACCAACTGGTTTGTTGTACGTAAGTCTCAAACAGTGGTCTGCTGTCACACCGTCCACCGTCCCCTCCACCTCCTGATGACAAAAGCCCTTTTTACACAGACATGGCGCTGTAGAGCCACTACAAAGTCCATTCTTCACACTGCCTTTGCATTTTTACACAGAACAAAATGACAGCGGCATCAATCCATTCCAGTGTCTGATGTTAGACAGCATCCAGGCATCACAGAAGCAGCTTTCAAGAGTGCGGCTGCAGGTTGCGTCTGAGGTTGCTACACAACCGTAACAAGCACCATTCCATAGCCTATTTACCTGATATCTGAGGTGCAGAGCTGATCTTCTTCCAGGTGGTGTTTGTGTGTAGGCCTATTGTCCGTGGGACCGATGTAAAGCTCTGGCAGCCCTGCACTAAAACGATCAACTTCTTCTCCATATTTACCACAGACTGATATTTACAGATGAGGGGAAAGATTTATCTCAGGGCACAGCCATTGAGGCCTGAAAATTAGGCTCTCGGGAACCTGTGCATGCCGCTACGGCATCACTCTGACGTTTGAGCGCACCTGCCACACGTCTACATTAAACAATGAATTTGAGGGCGCAAAAAACTGTACAAGCCTTAGCACGTTGTCAGAACATCACACCCTTGCCGCCCATGATCCCGTCTTGCTTGCTGTCCTGTTTAACAGACTCCATTTTTGGCGCTGTTACTACCTCTCTTTCCAGCTCAGAGGTGAGACAACTCTGTGCCTCCATTCCACAACTGTAAATTTTATACTAAACAGTGAGGCGTGAAATTCTCGCCTTGAATAGACACTGCCTTTTGAAAAGGAGCTAAAGTCAACTTGTGTTCTGTGTCACTTTAGAAATGTTGATATGATACATATAAAATGTAAAAAATGTAAAGTATCTGTGGTTTGCAAAAATGTACAGAGCCAACATTTTCTTCTGGCAATGAGGCTGACAAAAAGAGCGTTCAGTTTCACAGTTTAACAGACACCTGAGGAAGAACTGTGAGAAATCTGCCTTTTTTAAATACACACAGCAGGAATACAAGATTCTATTACTTCAATGTCAAACAGCCTCAACGTGACAAAAGTGTGAATTGCCAGAGAGCAGTGAAACAGTTCAAACATCAGCGGGATGTTTCTGCTTCATAATAATAATTAATTACTTGATTCAATAGGTTTGGGTAAGGCATAGCAAAACCACCACCTGCTTCTGACCTCTTTTCCCCAGATATAAAGGAATTTTGATTTAGTGCCCAAAACACCAACAGTTCAACAAGAGAGTCTCTCCTTTCTCAAATGGGTCTTAACCCGAATCCATTGTCGCTGCTGTCCTCTTTCAGAGCCCTCTTTCAAGTCTAAGGACAGTAACCTATTTGATATTCAAAGGACAGGTTTTCTGCTGAATATTCATTTAACACCTTTTTAAAAAACATGTTTTAGTGTTTCCAAAGCCCTGGAAGAATTTTTCCCACATAATAACACAACAGATGGCCCTGAACAGGCTACACTGAAATGTCCTCAGCTGCACAGTGCACCTCTGCTAAACAAAGAATGAAAAACTCTAAAGTAACAGAACCTGAATTGGGGGAGGAATGTGTTCTGTATCTGTTGGGGTCACGGAGCCACATCCTTTAATGACTTATTTGTTTTTCATAATTAAATGAAGAAAAGTAGCAGATGTTTCAGTCTGCTCTGGAATGATCCACAGCCAATAATACAGCAAGCGAGAACTACTTCAAAAATACATTCAGAATGTTCAGGTGATTAAAGCTTTCAAACAATTCAGAAGTTAGAGACGCTTTCTTGAGATACACACTGTGGGATCAAGGGTCAAAGATGGTTGTGAGTTTCTTTCCCTCGCCATCTCTGTCTTAATACTTGTAACTTTTCTGTAGCTGTTGAAGGTGCAGTGTGTAGGATTTAGGGGGATAAATTGGCAGAAATTGAATATAATATGTATATTTCTTTTTCATGTATAATCACCTGAAAATAAGAATTGTTGTGTTTTCATGATGTTAGAGTGAGCTCATTATATCTACATAGGGAGCCGGTTCTCGTCCAAGGTGACCAGGGCAGACAAACCAAACACTGGCTCTGGAGAGAACCACATTTTTATATTTTCATGTCAGCCCCTGTTCACAGCCCCTCTGTGATGAGCAGCGTTGGAAAACACTATTTTTTTAAATCATGAAAATGCTTTATTCAGTGTTTTTTTTTTCCAGATTTAAATCACTGGGTCCGTTTGTTTTGGCGATGAGACCTCTGCAGACAGTTCATTAATTAATTCATTACTAGTCCATACCCATTGGTAGCTTTGTCACCTTCTACCTATGCCAATCCTCAATGCCTATGTGCCGTTTCACATAGATTGACCACGTCAGTGAGTAGAAAAACGTGGGACAGACAGAATGACTGACTGACAGAGTGACACACTGACAGTTTCCATGATTATGTACAGCATACCATACCATGACTTAGTCATACCAAAAATTAGAAAACACCAACATTGGTCCACAGGGGGAGCCACAGCGATCGGT